>NW_027473722.1:0-93484 GCF_050947335.1 Megachile rotundata | reverse complement strand
TAATAATAGGAGTTAGATTGATAATAATAAGAGTAATGAGTATAGTAATTGTCGTTCTATCGATCATATAAGCATAATATGGCTAATAATATGAGTTAGATTGATAATAATAAGAGTAATGAGTATAGTAATTGTAGTTCTATAGATCATATCTGCATAATATGGTTAATAATATGAGTTAGATTCATAATAATAAGAGTAATAGGTATAGCAAATGTCGTGCTATCGATCATATCTGCATAATATGGTTAATAATATGAGTTAGATTGATAATAATAAGAGCAATAAGTAGAGTAATTGTCGTTCTATCGATCATATAAGCATAATATGACTAATAATATGAGTTAGATTGATAATAATAAGAGTAGTAAGTATAGTAAATGTCGTGCTATCGATCATATCTGCATAATATGGTTAATAATATGAGTTAGATTGATAATAGTAAGAGTAATGTGTATAGTAAATGTCGTGCTATCGATCATATCTGCATAATATGGTTAATAATATGAGTTAGATTGATAATAATAAGAGTAATAAGTATAGTATTTGTCGTTCTATCGATCATATAAGCATAATATGGCTAATAATATGAGTCAGATTTATAATAATAAGAGTAATAAGTATAGTAATTGTCGTTCTATCGATCACATCTGCATAATATGGTTAATAACATGAGTTAGATTCATAATAGTGAGTGTAATAAGTATAGTAAATGTCGTTCTATCGATCATATAATCATAATATGGGTAATAATATGAGTTGGATTGATAATAATAAGAGTAATGAGTAAAATAATTGCCGTTCTATCGATCATTTAAGCATAATATGGCTAATAATATGAGTTAGATTGATGATAATAAGAGTAATAAGTATAGTAAATGTCGTGCTATCGATCATATCTGCATAATATGGTTAATAATATGAGTTAGATTGATAATAGTGAGTGTAATATGTATAGTAATTGTCGTTCTGTCGATCATATAAGCATAATATGGCTAATAATATGAGTTAGATGGATAATAATAAGAGTAATGAGTATAGTAATTGTCGTTCTATCGATCATATAAGCATAATATGGCTAATAATATGAGTTAGATTGATAATAATAAGAGTAATGAGTATAGTAATTCCAGTTCTATAGATCATATCTGCATAATATGGTTAATAATATGAGTTAGATTCATAATAATAGGAGTAATAGGTATAGCAAATGTCGTGCTATCGATCATATCTGCATAATATGGTTAATAATATGAGTTAGATTGATAATAATAAGAGTAATAAGTAGAGTAATTGTCGTTCTACCGATCATATAAGCATAATATGGCTAATAATATGAGTTAGATTGATAATAATAAGAGTAATAAGTATAGTAATTGTTGTTCTATCGATAATATAAGAATAATATGGTTAATAATATGAGTTAGATTGATAATAATAAGAGTAATAAGTACAGTAATTGTCGTTCTACCGATCATATAAGCATAATATGGCTAATAATATGAGTTAGATGGATAATAATAAGAGTAATGAGTATAGTAATTGTCGTTCTATCGATCATATAAGCATAATATGGCTAATAATATGAGTTAGATTGATAATACTAAGAGTAGTGAGTATAGTAACTGTAGTTCTATTGCTCATATAAGCATAATATGGCTAATAATATGAGTTAGATTGATAATAATAAGAGTAGTAAGTATAGTAAATGTCGTGCTATCGATCATATCTGCATAATATGGTTAATAATATGAGTTAGATTGATAATAGTAAGAGCAATGTGTATAGTAAGTGTCGTGCTATCGATCATATCTGCATAATATGGTTAATAATATGAGTTAGATGGATAATAGTAAGAGTAATGTGTATAGTAAATGTCGTGCTATCGATCATATCTGCATAATATGGTTAATAATATGAGTTAGATTGATAATAGTAAGAGTAATGTGTATAGTAAATGTCGTGCTATCGATCATATAAGCATAATATGGCTAATAATATGAGTTAGGTTGATAATAATAAGAGTAATAAGTATAGTGATTGTCGTTCTACCGATCAAATTTGCATAATATGGTTAATAATATGAGTTAGATTGATAACAGTGAGTGTAATAAGTATAGTAATTGTCGTTCTCTCGATCATATTAGCATAATATGGCTAATAATATGAGTTAGATTGATAATACTAAGAGTAGTGAGTATAGGATTGTAGTGCTATCGATCATTTAAGCATAATATGGCTAATAATATGAGTTGGATTGATAATAATAAAAGTAGTAAGTATAGTAATTGTCGTTCTATCGATAATATAAGCATAATATGGCTAATAATATGAGTTACATTGATAATACTAAGAGTAGTGAGTATAGTAATTCTCGATCTATCGATCATAGAAGCATAATATGGCTAATAATATGAGTTAGATTGATAATAATAAGAGTAATGAGTATAGTAATTGTAGTTCTATCGATCATATCTGCATAATATGGTTAATAATATGAGTTAGATTGATAATAATAAGAGTAATAAGTATAGTAATTGTAGTTCTGTTGCTCATATAAGCATAATATGGCTAATAATATGAGTTACATTCATAATAATAAGAGTAATAAGTATAGTAATTGTCGTTCTATCGATCATTTATGCATAATATGGCTAATAATATGAGTTAGATTGATAATAATAAGAGTAGTAAGTATAGTAAATGTCGTGCTATCGATCGTATCTGCATAATATGGTTAATAATATGAGTTAGATTGATAATAGTAAGAGTAATGTGTATAGTAAATGTCGTGCTATCGATCATATAAGCATAATTTGGCTAATAACATGAGTTAGGTTGATAATAATAAGAGTAATAAGTATAGTGATTGTCGTTCTATCGATCAAATTTGCATAATATGGTTAATAATATGAGTTAGATTGATAACAGTGAGTGTAATAAGTATAGTAATTGTCGTTCTGTCGATCATATTAGCATAATATGGCTAATAATATGGGTTAGATTGATAATAATAAGAGTAATGAGTATAGTAATTGTAGTTCTATCGATCATTTAAGCATAATATGGCTAATAATATGAGTTAGATTGATAATAATAACAGTAATAAGTATAGTAATTGTCGTTCTATCGATATTATAAGCATAATATGGCTAATAATAAGAGTTAGATTGATAATATTAAGAGTAGTGAGTATAGTAATTCTCGTTCTATCGATCATATAAGCATAATATGGCTAATAATATGAGTTAGATTGATAATAATAAGAGTAATAAGTATAGTAATTGTAGTTCTATCGATCATATCTGCATAATATGGTTAATAATATGAGTTAGATTCACAATAATAAGAGTAATAAGTATAGTAATTGTCGTTCTATCGATCATATAAGCATAATATGGCTAATAATATGAGTTAGGTTGATAATAATAAGAGTAATAAGTATAGTAATTGTCGTTCTATCGATAATATAAGCATAATATGGCTAATAATATGAGTTAGATTGATAATACTAAGAGTAGTGAGTATAGTAATTCTCGTTCTATCGATCATAGAAGCATAATATGGCTAATAATATGAGTTAGATTGATAATAATAAGAGTAGTAAGTATAGTAAATGTCGTGCTATCGATCATATCTGCTTAATATGGTTAATAATATGAGTTAGATTGATAATAGTAAGAGTAATGTGTATAGTAAATGTCGTGCTATCGATCATATCTGCATAATATGGTTAATAATATGAGTTAGATTGATAATAATAAGAGTAATAAGTATAGTATTTGTCGTTCTATCGATCATATAAGCATAATATGGCTAATAATATGAGTCAGATTTATAATAATAAGAGTAATAAGTATAGTAATTGTCGTTCTATCGATCACATCTGCATAATATGGTTAATAACATGAGTTAGATTGATAATAGTGAGTGTAATAAGTATAGTAAATGTCGTTCTATCGATCATATAATCATAATATGGGTAATAATATGAGTTGGATTGATAATAATAAGAGTAATGAGTAAAATAATTGCCGTTCTATCGATCATTTAAGCATAATATGGCTAATAATATGAGTTAGATTGATGATAATAAGAGTAATAAGTATAGTAAATGTCGTGCTATCGATCATATCTGCATAATATGGTTAATAATATGAGTTAGATTGATAATAGTGAGTGTAATAAGTATAGTAATTGTCGTTCTGTCGATCATATAAGCATAATATGGCTAATAATATGAGTTAGATGGATAATAATAAGAGTAATGAGTATAGTAATTGTCGTTCTATCGATCATATAAGCATAATATGGCTAATAATATGAGTTAGATTGATAATAATAAGAGTAATGAGTATAGTAATTCCAGTTCTATAGATCATATCTGCATAATATGGTTAATAATATGAGTTAGATTCATAATAATAGGAGTAATAGGTATAGCAAATGTCGTGCTATCGATCATATCTGCATAATATGGTTAATAATAAGAGTTAGATTGATAATATTAAGAGTAGTGAGTATAGTAATTCTCGTTCTATCGATCATATAAGCATAATATGGCTAATAATATGAGTTAGATTGATAATAATAAGAGTAATAAGTATAGTAATTGTAGTTCTATCGATCATATCTGCATAATATGGTTAATAATATGAGTTAGATTCATAATAATAAGAGTAATAAGTATAGTAATTGTCGTTCTATCGATCATATAAGCATAATATGGCTAATAATATGAGTTAGGTTGATAATAATAAGAGTAATAAGTATAGTGATTGTCGTTCTACCGATGAAATTTGCATAATATGGTTAATAATATGAGTTAGATTGATCACAATGAGTGTAATAAGTATAGTAATTGTCGTTCTCTCGATCATATTAGCATAATATGGCTAATAATATGAGTTAGATTGATAATACTAAGAGTAGTGAGTATAGTAATTGTAGCTCTATCGATCATTTAAGCATAATATGGCTAATAATATGAGTTGGATTGATAATAATAAAAGTAGTAAGTATAGTAATTGTCGTTCTATCGATAATATAAGCATAATATGGCTAATAATATGAGTTACATTGATAATACTAAGAGTAGTGAGTATAGTAATTCTCGTTCTATCGATCATAGAAGCATAATATGGCTAATAATATGAGTTAGATTGATAATAATAAGAGTAATGAGTATAGTAATTGTAGTTCTATCGATCATATCTGCATAGTATGGTTAATAATATGAGTTAGATTGATAATAATAAGAGTAATAAGTATAGTAATTGTAGTTCTATTGCTCATTTAAGCATAATATGGCTAATAATATGAGTTAGATTCATAATAATAAGAGTAATAAGTATAGTAAATGTCGTGCTATCGATCATATCTGCATAATATGGTTAATAATATGAGTTAGATTGATAATAGTAAGAGTAATGTGTATAGTAAATGTCGTGCTATCGATCATATCTGCATAATATGGTTAATAATATGAGTTAGATTGATAATAGTGAGTGTAATAAGTATAGTAAATGTCGTTCTGTCGATCATATTAGCATAATATAGCTAATAATATGGGTTAGATTGATAATAATAAGAGTAATGAGTATAGTAATTGTAGTTCTATCGATCATTTAAGCATAATATGGCTAATAATATGTGTTAGATTGATAATAATATGAGTAATAAGTATAGTAAATGTCGTGCTATCGATCATATCTGCATAATATGGTTAATAATATGAGTTAGATTGATAATAGTAAGAGTAATGTGTATAGTAAATGTCGTGCTATCGATCATATCTGCATAATATGGTTAATAATATGAGTTAGATTGATAATAGTGAGTGTAATAAGTATAGTAAATGTCGTTCTGTCGATCATATTAGCATAATATAGCTAATAATATGGGTTAGATTGATAATAATAAGAGTAATGAGTATAGTAATTGTAGTTCTATCGATCATTTAAGCATAATATGGCTAATAATATGTGTTAGATTGATAATAATATGAGTAATAAGTATAGTAATTGTCGTTCTATCGATCATATAAGCATAATATGGCTAATAATATGAGTTAGGTTGATAATAATAAGAGTAATAAGTATAGTGATTGTCGTTCTACCGATCAAATTTGCATAATATGGTTAATAATATGAGTTAGATTGATAACAGTGAGTGTAATAAGTATAGTAATTGTCGTTCTCTCGATCATATTAGCATAATATGGCTAATAATATGAGTTAGATTGATAATACTAAGAGTAGTGAGTATAGGATTGTAGTGCTATCGATCATTTAAGCATAATATGGCTAATAATATGAGTTGGATTGATAATAATAAAAGTAGTAAGTATAGTAATTGTCGTTCTATCGATAATATAAGCATAATATGGCTAATAATATGAGTTACATTGATAATACTAAGAGTAGTGAGTATAGTAATTCTCGATCTATCGATCATAGAAGCATAATATGGCTAATAATATGAGTTAGATTGATAATAATAAGAGTAATGAGTATAGTAATTGTAGTTCTATCGATCATATCTGCATAATATGGTTAATAATATGAGTTAGATTGATAATAATAAGAGTAATAAGTATAGTAATTGTAGTTCTATTGCTCATATAAGCATAATATGGCTAATAATATGAGTTAGATTCATAATAATAAGAGTAATAAGTATAGTAATTGTCGTTCTATCGATCATTTATGCATAATATGGCTAATAATATGAGTTAGATTGATAATAATAAGAGTAGTAAGTATAGTAAATGTCGTGCTATCGATCGTATCTGCATAATATGGTTAATAATATGAGTTAGATTGATAATAGTAAGAGTAATGTGTATAGTAAATGTCGTGCTATCGATCATATAAGCATAATATGGCTAATAACATGAGTTAGGTTGATAATAATAAGAGTAATAAGTATAGTGATTGTCGTTCTATCGATCAAATTTGCATAATATGGTTAATAATATGAGTTAGATTGATAACAGTGAGTGTAATAAGTATAGTAATTGTCGTTCTGTCGATCATATTAGCATAATATGGCTAATAATATGGGTTAGATTGATAATAATAAGAGTAATGAGTATAGTAATTGTAGTTCTATCGATCATTTAAGCATAATATGGCTAATAATATGAGTTAGATTGATAATAATAACAGTAATAAGTGTAGTAATTGTCGTTCTATCGATATTATAAGCATAATATGGCTAATAATAAGAGTTAGATTGATAATATTAAGAGTAGTGAGTATAGTAATTCTCGTTCTATCGATCATATAAGCATAATATGGCTAATAATATGAGTTAGATTGATAATAATAAGAGTAATAAGTATAGTAATTGTAGTTCTATCGATCATATCTGCATAATATGGTTAATAATATGAGTTAGATTCACAATAATAAGAGTAATAAGTATAGTAATTGTCGTTCTATCGATCATATAAGCATAATATGGCTAATAATATGAGTTAGGTTGATAATAATAAGAGTAATAAGTATAGTAATTGTCGTTCTATCGATAATATAAGCATAATATGGCTAATAATATGAGTTAGATTGATAATACTAAGAGTAGTGAGTATAGTAATTCTCGTTCTATCGATCATAGAAGCATAATATGGCTAATAATATGAGTTAGATTGATAATAATAAGAGTAGTAAGTATAGTAAATGTCGTGCTATCGATCATATCTGCATAATATGGTTAATAATATGAGTTAGATTGATAATAGTAAGAGTAATGTGTATAGTAAATGTCGTGCTATCGATCATATCTGCATAATATGGTTAATAATATGAGTTAGATTGATAATAATAAGAGTAATAAGTATAGTATTTGTCGTTCTATCGATCATATAAGCATAATATGGCTAATAGTATGAGTCAGATTTATAATAATAAGAGTAATAAGTATAGTAATTGTCGTTCTATCGATCACATCTGCATAATATGGTTAATAACATGAGTTAGATTGATAATAGTGAGTGTAATAAGTATAGTAAATGTCGTTCTATCGATCATATAATCATAATATGGGTAATAATATGAGTTGGATTGATAATAATAAGAGTAATGAGTAAAATAATTGCCGTTCTATCGATCATTTAAGCATAATATGGCTAATAATATGAGTTAGATTGATGATAATAAGAGTAATAAGTATAGTAAATGTCGTGCTATCGATCATATCTGCATAATATGGTTAATAATATGAGTTAGATTGATAATAGTGAGTGTAATAAGTATAGTAATTGTCGTTCTGTCGATCATATAAGCATAATATGGCTAATAATATGAGTTAGATGGATAATAATAAGAGTAATGAGTATAGTAATTGTCGTTCTATCGATCATATAAGCATAATATGGCTAATAATATGAGTTAGATTGATAATAATAAGAGTAATGAGTATAGTAATTCCAGTTCTATAGATCATATCTGCATAATATGGTTAATAATATGAGTTAGATTCATAATAATAGGAGTAATAGGTATAGCAAATGTCGTGCTATCGATCATATCTGCATAATATGGTTAATAATAAGAGTTAGATTGATAATATTAAGAGTAGTGAGTATAGTAATTCTCGTTCTATCGATCATATAAGCATAATATGGCTAATAATATGAGTTAGATTGATAATAATAAGAGTAATAAGTATAGTAATTGTAGTTCTATCGATCATATCTGCATAATATGGTTAATAATATGAGTTAGATTCATAATAATAAGAGTAATAAGTATAGTAATTGTCGTTCTATCGATCATATAAGCATAATATGGCTAATAATATGAGTTAGGTTGATAATAATAAGAGTAATAAGTATAGTGATTGTCGTTCTACCGATGAAATTTGCATAATATGGTTAATAATATGAGTTAGATTGATAACAGTGAGTGTAATAAGTATAGTAATTGTCGTTCTCTCGATCATATTAGCATAATATGGCTAATAATATGAGTTAGATTGATAATACTAAGAGTAGTGAGTATAGTAATTGTAGCTCTATCGATCATTTAAGCATAATATGGCTAATAATATGAGTTGGATTGATAATAATAAAAGTAGTAAGTATAGTAATTGTCGTTCTATCGATAATATAAGCATAATATGGCTAATAATATGAGTTACATTGATAATACTAAGAGTAGTGAGTATAGTAATTCTCGTTCTATCGATCATAGAAGCATAATATGGCTAATAATATGAGTTAGATTGATAATAATAAGAGTAATGAGTATAGTAATTGTAGTTCTATCGATCATATCTGCATAGTATGGTTAATAATATGAGTTAGATTGATAATAATAAGAGTAATAAGTATAGTAATTGTAGTTCTATTGCTCATATAAGCATAATATGGCTAATAATATGAGTTAGATTCATAATAATAAGAGTAATAAGTATAGTAAATGTCGTGCTATCGATCATATCTGCATAATATGGTTAATAATATGAGTTAGATTGATAATAGTAAGAGTAATGTGTATAGTAAATGTCGTGCTATCGATCATATCTGCATAATATGGCTAATAATATGAGTTAGATTCATAATAATAAGAGTAATAAGTATAGTAATTGTCGTTCTATCGATCATTTATGCATAATATGGTTAATAATATGAGTTAGGTTGATAATAATAAGAGTAATAAGTATAGTGATTGTCGTTCTATCGATCAAATTTGCATAATATGGTTAATAATATCAGTTAGATTGATAACAGTGAGTGTAATAAGTATAGTAATTGTCGTTCTATCGATCATATAAGCATAATATGGCTAATAATATGAGTTAGATTGATAATACTAAGAGTAGTGAGTATAGTAACTGTAGTTCTATTGCTCATATAAGCATAATATGGCTAATAATATGAGTTAGATTGATAATAATAAGAGTAGTAAGTATAGTAAATGTCGTGCTATCGATCATATCTGCATAATATGGTTAATAATATGAGTTAGATTGATAATAGTAAGAGTAATGTGTATAGTAAGTGTCGTGCTATCGATCATATCTGCATAATATGGTTAATAATATGAGTTAGATGGATAATAGTAAGAGTAATGTGTATAGTAAATGTCGTGCTATCGATCATATCTGCATAATATGGTTAATAATATGAGTTAGATTGATAATAGTAAGAGTAATGTGTATAGTAAATGTCGTGCTATCGATCATATCTGCATAATATGGTTAATAATATGAGTTAGATTGATAATAGTGAGTGTAATAAGTATAGTAAATGTCGTTCTGTCGATCATATTAGCATAATATAGCTAATAATATGGGTTAGATTGATAATAATAAGAGTAATGAGTATAGTAATTGTAGTTCTATCGATCATTTAAGCATAATATGGCTAATAATATGTGTTAGATTGATAATAATATGAGTAATAAGTATAGTAATTGTCGTTCTATCGATCATATAAGCATAATATGGCTAATAATATGAGTTAGGTTGATAATAATAAGAGTAATAAGTATAGTGATTGTCGTTCTACCGATCAAATTTGCATAATATGGTTAATAATATGAGTTAGATTGATAACAGTGAGTGTAATAAGTATAGTAATTGTCGTTCTCTCGATCATATTAGCATAATATGGCTAATAATATGAGTTAGATTGATAATACTAAGAGTAGTGAGTATAGGATTGTAGTGCTATCGATCATTTAAGCATAATATGGCTAATAATATGAGTTGGATTGATAATAATAAAAGTAGTAAGTATAGTAATTGTCGTTCTATCGATAATATAAGCATAATATGGCTAATAATATGAGTTACATTGATAATACTAAGAGTAGTGAGTATAGTAATTCTCGATCTATCGATCATAGAAGCATAATATGGCTAATAATATGAGTTAGATTGATAATAATAAGAGTAATGAGTATAGTAATTGTAGTTCTATCGATCATATCTGCATAATATGGTTAATAATATGAGTTAGATTGATAATAATAAGAGTAATAAGTATAGTAATTGTAGTTCTATTGCTCATATAAGCATAATATGGCTAATAATATGAGTTACATTCATAATAATAAGAGTAATAAGTATAGTAATTGTCGTTCTATCGATCATTTATGCATAATATGGCTAATAATATGAGTTAGATTGATAATAATAAGAGTAGTAGGTATAGTAAATGTCGTGCTATCGATCGTATCTGCATAATATGGTTAATAATATGAGTTAGATTGATAATAGTAAGAGTAATGTGTATAGTAAATGTCGTGCTATCGATCATATAAGCATAATATGGCTAATAACATGAGTTAGGTTGATAATAATAAGAGTAATAAGTATAGTGATTGTCGTTCTATCGATCAAATTTGCATAATATGGTTAATAATATGAGTTAGATTGATAACAGTGAGTGTAATAAGTATAGTAATTGTCGTTCTGTCGATCATATTAGCATAATATGGCTAATAATATGGGTTAGATTGATAATAATAAGAGTAATGAGTATAGTAATTGTAGTTCTATCGATCATTTAAGCATAATATGGCTAATAATATGAGTTAGATTGATAATAATAACAGTAATAAGTATAGTAATTGTCGTTCTATCGATATTATAAGCATAATATGGCTAATAATAAGAGTTAGATTGATAATATTAAGAGTAGTGAGTATAGTAATTCTCGTTCTATCGATCATATAAGCATAATATGGCTAATAATATGAGTTAGATTGATAATAATAAGAGTAATAAGTATAGTAATTGTAGTTCTATCGATCATATAAGCATAATATGGCTAATAATATGAGTTAGATTGATAATAATAAGAGTAATAAGTATAGTAATTGTCGTTCTATCGATCATTTAAGCATAATATGGCTAATAATATGAGTTAGATTGATAGTAATAACAGTAATAAGTATAGTAATTGCCGTTCTATCGATAATATAAGCATAATATGGTTAATAATATGAGTTAGATTGATAATACTCACAGTAGTGAGTATAGTAATTCTCGTTCTATCGATCATATAAGCATAATATGGCTAATAATATGAGTTAGATTGATAATAGTAAGAGTAATGAGTATAGTAATTGTCGTTCTATCGATCATATCTGCATAATATGGTTAATAATATGAGTTAGATTGATAATAGTAAGAGTAATGTGTATAGTAAATGTCGTGCTATCGATCATATCTGCACAATATGGTTAATAATATGAGTTAGATTGATAATAGTGAGTGTAATAAGTATAGTAATTGTCGTTCTGTCGATGATATAAGCATAATATGGCTAATAATATGAGTTAGATTGATAACAATAAGAGTAATGAGTATAGTAATTGTCGTTCTATCGATCATATAAGCATAATATGGCTAATAATATGAGTTAGATTGATAATAATAAGAGTAATGAGTATAGTAATTGTAGTTCTATAGATCATATCTGCATAATATGGTTAATAATATGAGTTAGATTGATAACAGTGAGCGTAATAAGTATAGTGATTGTCGTTCTATCGATAATATAAGCATAATATGGCTAATAATATGAGTTAGCTTGATAATACTAAGAGTAGTGAGTATAGTAATTCTCGTCCTATCGATCATATAAGCATAATATGGCTAATAATATGAGTTAGATTGATAATAATAAGAGTAATAAGTATAGTAATTGTTGTTCTATCGATCATATCTGCATAATATGGTTAATAATATGAGTTAGATTCATAATGATAAGAGTAATAAGTATAGTAATTGTCGTTCTATCGATCATATAAGCATAATATGGCTAATAATATGAGTTAGATTGATAATAGTGAGTGTAATAAGTATAGTAATTGTCGTTCTGTCGATCATATAAGCATAATATGGCTAATAATATGAGTTAGATTGATAATAATAAGAGTAATGAGTATAGTAATTGTCGTTCTATCGATCATATAACCATAATATGGCTAATAATATGAGTTAGATTGATAATAATAAGAGTAATATGTATAGTAATTGTCGCTCTATCGATCATATCTGCATAATATGGTTAATAACATGAGTTAGATTGATAATAGTGAGTGTAATAAGTATAGTAAATGTCGTTCTATCGATCATATAAGCATAATATGGTTAATAATATGAGTTAGATTCATAATAATAAGAGTAATAAGTATAGTAATTGTCGTTCTATCGATCATATAAGCATAATGTGGGTAATAATATGAGTTAAATTGATAATAATAAGAGTAATAAGTACAGTAATTGCCGTTCTATCGATCATTTAAGCATAATATGGCTAATAATATGAGTTAGATTGATAATACTAAGAGTAGTGAGTATAGTAATTCTCGTTCTATCGATCATATAAGCATAATATGGCCAATAATATGAGTTAGATTGATAATAATAAGAGTAATGAGTATAGTAATTGTAGTTCTATCGATCATATCTGCATAATATGGTTAATAATATGAGTTAGATTCATAATAATAAGAGTAATAAGTAGAGTAATTGTCGTTCTATCGATCATATTAGCATAATATGGGTAATAATATGAGTTAAATTGATAATAATAAGAGTAATAAGTACAGTAATTGCCGTTCTATCGATCATTTAAGCATAATATGGCTAATAATATGAGTTAGATTGATAAAACTAAGAGTAGTGATTATAGTATTTCTCGTTCTATCGATCATATAAGCATAATATGGCTAATAATATGGATTAGATTGATAATAATAAGACTAATGAGTATAGTAATTGTAGTTCTATCGATCATTTAAGCATAATATGGCTAATAATATGAGTTAGATTGATAATAATAACAGTAATAAGTATAGTAATTGGCGTCCTATCGATATTATAACCATAATATGGCTAATAATAAGAGTTAGATCGATAATAATAAGAGTAATGGGTATAGTAATTGTAGTTCTATCGATCATATCTGCATAATATGGTTAATAATATGTGTTAGATTCATAATAATAAGAGTAATAAGTATAGTAATTGTCGTTCTATCGATCATATAAGCATAATATGGCTAATAATATGAGTTAGGTTGATAATAATAAGAGTAATAAGTATAGTGATTGTCGTTCTACCGATCAAATTTGCATAATATGGTTAATAATATGAGTTAGATTGATAACAGTGAGTGTAATAAGTATAGTAATTGTCGTTCTCTCGATCATATTAGCATAATATGGCTAATAATATGAGTTAGATTGATAATAGTAAGAGTAATGTGTATAGTAAATGTCGTGCTATCGATCCTATCTGCATAATATGGCTAATAATATGAGTTAGATTCATAATAATAAGAGTAATAAGTATAGTAATTGTCGTTCTATCGATCATTTATGCATAATATGGTTAATAATATGAGTTAGGTAGATAATAATAAGAGTAATAAGTATAGTGATTGTCGTTCTAGCGATCAAATTTGCATAATATGGTTAATAATATGAGTTAGATTGATAACAGTGAGTGTAATAAGTATAGTGATTGTCGTTCTATCGATAATATAAGCATAATATGGCTAATAATATGAGTTAGATTGATAATACTAAGAGTAGTGAGTATAGTAATTCTCGTTCTATCGATCATAGAAGCATAATATGGTTAATAATATGAGTTAGATTCATAATAATAAGAGTAATAAGTATAGTAATTGTCGTTCTATCGATCATATAAGCATAATATGGCTAATAATATGAGTTAGGTTGATAATAATAAGAGTAATAAGTATAGTGATTGTCGTTCTATCGATCAAATTTGCATAATATGGTTAATAATATGAGTTAGATTGATAACAGTGAGTGTAATAAGTATACTAATTGTCGTTCTGTCGATCATATTAGCATAATATGGCTAATAATATGGGTTAGATTGATAATAATAAGAGTAATGAGTATAGTAATTGTAGTTCTATCGATCATTTAAGCATAATATGGCTAATAATATGAGTTAGATTGATAATAATAACAGTAATAAGTATAGTAATTGTCGTTCTATCGATATTATAAGCATAATATGGCTAATAATAAGAGTTAGATTGATAATATTAAGAGTAGTGAGTATAGTAATTGTCGTTCTATCGATAATATAAGCATAATATGGCTAATAATATGAGTTAGATTGATAATACTAAGAGTAGTGAGTATAGT
This sequence comes from Megachile rotundata, assembly GCF_050947335.1. NCBI lineage: Eukaryota > Metazoa > Arthropoda > Insecta > Hymenoptera > Megachilidae > Megachile > Megachile rotundata. Next base: position 78,335 of record NW_027473722.1, on the reverse strand, counting down.
AATTCTCGTTCTATCGATCATAGAAGCATGATATGGCTAATAATATGAGTTAGATTGATAATAATAAAAGTAATAAGTAGAGTAATTGTCGTTCTATCGATCATATAAGCATAATATGGCTAATAATATGAGTTAGATTGATAATAATAAGAGTAATAAGTATAGTAATTGTCGTTCTATCGATCATTTAAGCATAATATGGCTAATAATATGAGTTAGATTGATAGTAATAACAGTAATAAGTATAGTAATTGCCGTTCTATCGATAATATAAGCATAATATGGTTAATAATATGAGTTAGATTGATAATACTCACAGTAGTGAGTATAGTAATTCTCGTTCTATCGATCATATAAGCATAATATGGCTAATAATATGAGTTAGATTGATAATAGTAAGAGTAATGAGTATAGTAATTGTCGTTCTATCGATCATATCTGCATAATATGGTTAATAATATGAGTTAGATTGATAATAGTAAGAGTAATGTGTATAGTAAATGTCGTGCTATCGATCATATCTGCACAATATGGTTAATAATATGAGTTAGATTGATAATAGTGAGTGTAATAAGTATAGTAATTGTCGTTCTGTCGATGATATAAGCATAATATGGCTAATAATATGAGTTAGATTGATAACAATAAGAGTAATGAGTATAGTAATTGTCGTTCTATCGATCATATAAGCATAATATGGCTAATAATATGAGTTAGATTGATAATAATAAGAGTAATGAGTATAGTAATTGTAGTTCTATAGATCATATCTGCATAATATGGTTAATAATATGAGTTAGATTCATAATAATAAGAGTAATAGGTATAGCAAATGTCGTGCTATCGATCATATCTGCATAATATGGTTAATAATATGAGTTAGATTGATAATAATAAGAGTAATAAGTAGAGTAATTGTCGTTCTATCGATCATATAAGCATAATATGACTAATAATATGAGTTAGATTGATAATAATAAGAGTAATAAGTATAGTAATTGTCGTTCTATCGATCATTTAAGCATAATATGGCTACTAATATGAGTTAGATTGATAGTAATAACAGTAATAAGTATAGTAATTGTCGTTCTATCGATAATATAAGCATAATATGGTTAATAATATGAGTTAGATTGATAATACTCAGAGTAGTGAGTATAGTAATTCTCGTTCTTTCGATCATATAAGCTTAATATGGCTAATAATATGAGTTAGATTGATAATAATAAGAGTAATGCGTATAGTAATTGTCGTTCTATCGATCATATAAGCATAATATGGCTAATAATATGAGTTAGATTGATAATACTAAGAGTAGTGAGTATAGTAATTGTAGTTCTATCGATCATTTAAGCATAATATGGCTAATAATATGAGTTGGATTGATAATAATAAAAGTAATAAGTATAGTAATTGTCGTTCTATCGATAATATAAGCATAATATGGCTAATAATATGAGTTAGGTTGATAATAATAAGAGTAATAAGTATAGTGATTGTCGTTCTACCGATCAAATTTGCATAATATGGTTAATAATATGAGTTAGATTGATAACAGTGAGTGTAATAAGTATAGTAATTGTCGTTCTCTCGATCATATTAGCATAATATGGCTAATAATATGAGTTAGATTGATAATACTAAGAGTAGTGAGTATAGGATTGTAGTGCTATCGATCATTTAAGCATAATATGGCTAATAATATGAGTTGGATTGATAATAATAAAAGTAGTAAGTATAGTAATTGTCGTTCTATCGATAATATAAGCATAATATGGCTAATAATATGAGTTACATTGATAATACTAAGAGTAGTGAGTATAGTAATTCTCGTTCTATCGATCATAGAAGCATAATATGGCTAATAATATGAGTTAGATTGATAATAATAAGAGTAATGAGTATAGTAATTGTAGTTCTATCGATCATATCTGCATAATATGGTTAATAATATGAGTTAGATTGATAATAATAAGAGTAATAAGTATAGTAATTGTAGTTCTATTGCTCATATAAGCATAATATGGCTAATAATATGAGTTAGATTCATAATAATAAGAGTAATAAGTATAGTAAATGTCGTGCTATCGATCATATCTGCATAATATGGTTAATAATATGAGTTAGATTGATAATAGTAAGAGTAATGTGTATAGTAAATGTCGTGCTATCGATCATATCTGCATAATATGGCTAATAATATGAGTTAGATTCATAATAATAAGAGTAATAAGTATAGTAATTGTCGTTCTATCGATCATTTATGCATAATATGGTTAATAATATGAGTTAGGTTGATAATAGTAACAGTAATAAGTATAGAGATTGTCGTTCTAGCGATCAAATTTGCATAATATGGTTAATAATAGGAGTTAGATTGATAACAGTGAGTGTAATAAGTATAGTGATTGTCGTTCTATCGATAATATAAGCATAATATGGCTAATAATATGAGTTAGATTGATAATACTAAGAGTAGTGAGTATAGTAATTCTCGTTCTATCGATCATAGAAGCATAATATGGTTAATAATATGAGTTAGATTCATAATAATAAGAGTAATAAGTATAGTAATTGTCGTTCTATCGATCATATAAGCATAATATGGCTAATAATATGAGTTAGGTTGATAATAATAAGAGTAATAAGTATAGTGATTGTCGTTCTATCGATCAAATTTGCATAATATGGTTAATAATATCAGTTAGATTGATAACAGTGAGTGTAATAAGTATAGTAATTGTCGTTCTGTCGATCATATTAGCATAATATGGCTAATAATATGGGTTAGATTGATAATAATAAGAGTAATGAGTATAGTTATTGTAGTTCTATCGATCATTCAAGCATAATATGGCTAATAATATGAGTTAGATTGATAATAATAACAGTAATAAGTATAGTAATTGTCGTTCTATCGATATTATAAGCATAATATGGCTAATAATAAGAGTTAGATTGATAATATTAAGAGTAGTGAGTATAGTAATTCTCGTTCTATCGATCATATAAGCATAATATGGCTAATAATATGAGTTAGATTGATAATAATAAGAGTAATAAGTATAGTAATTGTAGTTCTATCGATCATACCTGCATAATATGGTTAATAATATGAGTTAGATTGATAATAATAAGAGTAATAAGTATAGTAATTGTAGTTCTATTGCTCATATAAGCATAATATGGCTAATAATATGAGTTAGATTGATAATAATAAGAGTAGTAAGTATAGTAAATGTCGTGCTATCGATCATATCTGTATAATATGGTTAATAATATGAGTTAGATTGATAATAGTAAGAGTAATGTGTATAGTAAATGTCGTGCTATCGATCATATCTGCATAATATGGTTAATAATATGAGTTAGATTGATAATAGTAAGAGTAATGTGTATAGTAAATGTCGTGCTATCGATCATATCTGCACAATATGGTTAATAATATGAGTTAGATTGATAATAGTGAGTGTAATAAGTATAGTAATTGTCGTTCTGTCGATCATATAAGCATAATATGGCTAATAATAGGAGTTAGATTGATAATAATAAGAGTAATGAGTATAGTAATTGTCGTTCTATCGATCATATAAGCATAATATGGCTAATAATATGAGTTAGATTGATAATAATAAGAGTAATGAGTATAGTAATTGTAGTTCTATAGATCATATCTGCATAATATGGTTAATAATATGAGTTAGATTCATAATAATAAGAGTAATAGGTATAGCAAATGTCGTGCTATCGATCATATCTGCATAATATGGTTAATAATATGAGTTAGATTGATAATAATAAGAGCAATAAGTAGAGTAATTGTCGTTCTATCGATCATATAAGCATAATATGACTAATAATATGAGTTAGATTGATAATAATAAGAGTAATAAGTATAGTAATTGTCGTTCTATCGATCATTTAAGCATAATATGGCTACTAATATGAGTTAGATTGATAGTAATAACAGTAATAAGTATAGTAATTGTCGTTCTATCGATAATATAAGCATAATATGGTTAATAATATGAGTTAGATTGATAATACTCAGAGTAGTGAGTATAGTAATTCTCGTTCTTTCGATCATATAAGCTTAATATGGCTAATAATATGAGTTAGATTGATAATAATAAGAGTAATGCGTATAGTAATTGTCGTTCTATCGATCATATAAGCATAATATGGCTAATAATATGAGTTAGATTGATAATACTAAGAGTAGTGAGTATAGTAATTGTAGTTCTATCGATCATTTAAGCATAATATGGCTAATAATATGAGTTGGATTGATAATAATAAAAGTAATAAGTATAGTAATTGTCGTTCTATCGATAATATAAGCATAATATGGCTAATAATATGAGTTAGATTGATAATACTAAGAGTAGTGAGTATAGTAATTCTCGTTCTATCGATCATAGAAGCATAATATGGCTAATAATATGAGTTAGATTGATAATAATAAGAGTAGTAAGTATAGTAAATGTCGTGCTATCGATCATATCTGCATAATATTGTTAATAATATGAGTTAGATTGATAATAGTAAGAGTAATGTGTATAGTAAATGTCGTGCTATCGATCATATCTGCATAATATGGTTAGTAATATGAGTTAGATTGATAATAATAAGAGTAATAAGTATAGTATTTGTCGTTCTATCGATCATATAAGCATAATATGGCTAATAATATGAGTCAGATTTATAATAATAAGAGTAATAAGTATAGTAATTGTCGTTCTATCGATCATATCTGCATAATATGGTTAATAACATGAGTTAGATTGATAATAGTGAGTGTAATAAGTATAGTAAATGTCGTTCTATCGATCATATAATCATAATATGGGTAATAATATGAGTTGGATTGATAATAATAAGAGTAATGAGTAAAATAATTGCCGTTCTATCGATCATTTAAGCATAATATGGCTAATAATATGAGTTAGATTGATGATAATAAGAGTAATAAGTATAGTAAATGTCGTGCTATCGATCATATCTGCATAATATGGTTAATAATATGAGTTAGATTGATAATAGTGAGTGTAATAAGTATAGTAATTGTCGTTCTGTCGATCATATAAGCATAATATGGCTAATAATATGAGTTAGATGGATAATAATAAGAGTAATGAGTATAGTAATTGTCGTTCTATCGATCATATAAGCATAATATGGCTAATAATATGAGTTAGATTGATAATAATAAGAGTAATGAGTATAGTAATTCCAGTTCTATAGATCATATCTGCATAATATGGTTAATAATATGAGTTAGATTCATAATAATAGGAGTAATAGGTATAGCAAATGTCGTGCTATCGATCATATCTGCATAATATGGTTAATAATATGAGTTAGATTGATAATAATAAGAGTAATAAGTAGAGTAATTGTCGTTCTACCGATCATATAAGCATAATATGGCTAATAATATGAGTTAGATTGATAGTAATAACTGTAATAAGTATAGTAATTGGCGTTCTATCGATATTATAAGCATAATATGGCTAATAATAAGAGTTAGATTGATAATAATAAGAGTAATGAGTATAGCAATTGTAGTTCTATCGATCATATCTGCATAATATGGTTAATAATATGAGTTAGATTCATAATGATAAGAGTAATAAGTATAGTAATTGTCGTTCTATCGATCATATAAGCATAATATGGCTAATAATATGAGTTAGATTGATAATAGTGAGTGTAATAAGTATAGTAATTGTCGTTCTGTCGATCATATAAGCATAATATGGCTAATAATATGAGTTAGATTGATAATAATAAGAGTAATGAGTATAGTAATTGTCGTTCTATCGATCATATAACCATAATATGGCTAATAATATGAGTTAGATTGATAATAATAAGAGTAATAAGTATAGTAATTGTCGCTCTATCGATCATATCTGCATAATATGGTTAATAACATGAGTTAGATTGATAATAGTGAGTGTAATGAGTATAGTAAATGTCGTTCTATCGATCATATAAGCATAATATGGTTAATAATATGAGTTAGATTCATAATAATAAGAGTAATAAGTATAGTAATTGTCGTTCTATCGATCATATAAGCATAATGTGGGTAATAATATGAGTTAAATTGATAATAATAAGAGTAATAAGTACAGTAATTGCCGTTCTATCGATCATTTAAGCATAATATGGCTAATAATATGAGTTAGATTGATAATACTAAGAGTAGTGAGTATAGTAATTCTCGTTCTATCGATCATATAAGCATAATATGGCCAATAATATGAGTTAGATTGATAATAATAAGAGTAATGAGTATAGTAATTGTAGTTCTATCGATCATATCTGCATAATATGGTTAATAATATGAGTTAGATTCATAATAATAAGAGTAATAAGTAGAGTAATTGTCGTTCTATCGATCATATAAGCATAATATGGGTAATAATATGAGTTAAATTGATAATAATAAGAGTAATAAGTACAGTAATTGCCGTTCTATCGATCATTTAAGCATAATATGGCTAATAATATGAGTTAGATTGATAACACTAAGAGTAGTGATTATAGTATTTCTCGTTCTATCGATCATATAAGCATAATATGGCTAATAATATGGATTAGATTGATAATAATAAGACTAATGAGTATAGTAATTGTAGTTCTATCGATCATTAAAGCATAATATGGCTAATAATATGAGTTAGATTGATAATAATAACAGTAATAAGTATAGTAATTGGCGTCCTATCGATATTATAACCATAATATGGCTAATAATAAGAGTTAGATCGATAATAATAAGAGTAATGAGTATAGTAATTGTAGTTCTATCGATCATATCTGCATAATATGGTTAATAATATGTGTTAGATTCATAATAATAAGAGTAATAAGTATAGTAATTGTCGTTCTATCGATCATATAAGCATAATATGGCTAATAATATGAGTTAGGTTGATAATAATAAGAGTAATAAGTATAGTGATTGTCGTTCTACCGATCAAATTTGCATAATATGGTTAATAATATGAGTTAGATTGATAACAGTGAGTGTAATAAGTATAGTAATTGTCGTTCTCTCGATCATATTAGCATAATATGGCTAATAATATGTGTTAGATTGATAATAGTAAGAGTAATGTGTATAGTAAATGTCGTGCTATCGATCCTATCTGCATAATATGGCTAATAATATGAGTTAGATTCATAATAATAAGAGTAATAAGTATAGTAATTGTCGTTCTATCGATCATTTATGCATAATATGGTTAATAATATGAGTTAGGTAGATAATAATAAGAGTAATAAGTATAGTGATTGTCGTTCTAGCGATCAAATTTGCATAATATGGTTAATAATATGAGTTAGATTGATAACAGTGAGTGTAATAAGTATAGTGATTGTCGTTCTATCGATAATATAAGCATAATATGGCTAATAATATGAGTTAGATTGATAATACTAAGAGTAGTGAGTATAGTAATTCTCGTTCTATCGATCATAGAAGCATAATATGGTTAATAATATGAGTTAGATTCATAATAATAAGAGTAATAAGTATAGTAATTGTCGTTCTATCGATCATATAAGCATAATATGGCTAATAATATGAGTTAGGTTGATAATAATAAGAGTAATAAGTATAGTGATTGTCGTTCTATCGATCAAATTTGCATAATATGGTTAATAATATGAGTTAGATTGATAACAGTGAGTGTAATAAGTATACTAATTGTCGTTCTGTCGATCATATTAGCATAATATGGCTAATAATATGGGTTAGATTGATAATAATAAGAGTAATGAGTATAGTAATTGTAGTTCTATCGATCATTTAAGCATAATATGGCTAATAATATGAGTTAGATTGATAATAATAACAGTAATAAGTATAGTAATTGTCGTTCTATCGATATTATAAGCATAATATGGCTAATAATAAGAGTTAGATTGATAATATTAAGAGTAGTGAGTATAGTAATTGTCGTTCTATCGATAATATAAGCATAATATGGCTAATAATATGAGTTAGATTGATAATACTAAGAGTAGTGAGTATAGTAATTCTCGTTCTATCGATCATAGAAGCATGATATGGCTAATAATATGAGTTAGATTGATAATAATAAAAGTAATAAGTAGAGTAATTGTCGTTCTATCGATCATATAAGCATAATATGGCTAATAATATGAGTTAGATTGATAATAATAAGAGTAATAAGTATAGTAATTGTCGTTCTATCGATCATTTAAGCATAATATGGCTAATAATATGAGTTAGATTGATAGTAATAACAGTAATAAGTATAGTAATTGCCGTTCTATCGATAATATAAGCATAATATGGTTAATAATATGAGTTAGATTGATAATACTCACAGTAGTGAGTATAGTAATTCTCGTTCTATCGATCATATAAGCATAATATGGCTAATAATATGAGTTAGATTGATAATAGTAAGAGTAATGAGTATAGTAATTGTCGTTCTATCGATCATATCTGCATAATATGGTTAATAATATGAGTTAGATTGATAATAGTAAGAGTAATGTGTATAGTAAATGTCGTGCTATCGATCATATCTGCACAATATGGTTAATAATATGAGTTAGATTGATAATAGTGAGTGTAATAAGTATAGTAATTGTCGTTCTGTCGATCATATAAGCATAATATGGCTAATAATATGAGTTAGATTGATAATAATAAGAGTAATAAGTATAGTGATTGTCGTTCTACCGATCAAATTTGCATAATATGGTTAATAATATGAGTTAGATTGATAACAGTGAGTGTAATAAGTATAGTAATTGTCGTTCTCTCGATCATATTAGCATAATATGGCTAATAATATGAGTTAGATTGATAATACTAAGAGTATTGAGTATAGGATTGTAGTGCTATCGATCATTTAAGCATAATATGGCTAATAATATGAGTTGGATTGATAATAATAAAAGTAGTAAGTATAGTAATTGTTGTTCTATCGATAATATAAGCATAATATGGCTAATAATATGAGTTACATTGATAATACTAAGAGTAGTGAGTATAGTAATTCTCGTTCTATCGATCATAGAAGCATAATATGGCTAATAATATGAGTTAGATTGATAATAATAAGAGTAATGAGTATAGTAATTGTAGTTCTATCGATCATATCTGCATAATATGGTTAATAATATGAGTTAGATTGATAACAGTGAGTGTAATAAGTATAGTAATTGTCGTTCTCTCGATCATATTAGCATAATATGGCTAATAATATGAGTTAGATTGATAATACTAAGAGTAGTGAGTATAGTAATTGTAGCTCTATCGATCATTTAAGCATAATATGGCTAATAATATGAGTTGGATTGATAATAATAAAAGTAGTAAGTATAGTAATTGTCGTTCTATCGATAATATAAGCATAATATGGCTAATAATATGAGTTACATTGATAATACTAAGAGTAGTGAGTATAGTAATTCTCGTTCTATCGATCATAGAAGCATAATATGGCTAATAATATGAGTTAGATTGATAATAATAAGAGTAATGAGTATAGTAATTGTAGTTCTATCGATCATATCTGCATAATATGGTTAATAATATGAGTTAGATTGATAATAATAAGAGTAATAAGTATAGTAATTGTAGTTCTATTGCTCATATAAGCATAATATGGCTAATAATATGAGTTAGATTCATAATAATAAGAGTAATAAGTATAGTAAATGTCGTGCTATCGATCATATCTGCATAATATGGTTAATAATATGAGTTAGATTGATAATAGTAAGAGTAATGTGTATAGTAAATGTCGTGCTATCGATCATATCTGCATAATATGGCTAATAATATGAGTTAGATTCATAATAATAAGAGTAATAAGTATAGTAATTGTCGTTCTATCGATCATTTATGCATAATATGGTTAATAATATGAGTTAGGTTGATAATAGTAACAGTAATAAGTATAGAGATTGTCGTTCTAGCGATCAAATTTGCATAATATGGTTAATAATAGGAGTTAGATTGATAACAGTGAGTGTAATAAGTATAGTGATTGTCGTTCTATCGATAATATAAGCATAATATGGCTAATAATATGAGTTAGATTGATAATACTAAGAGTAGTGAGTATAGTAATTCTCGTTCTATCGATCATAGAAGCATAATATGGCTAATAATATGAGTTAGATTGATAATAATAAGAGTAGTAAGTATAGTAAATGTCGTGCTATCGATCATATCTGCATAATATGGTTAATAATATGAGTTAGATTCATAATAATAGGAGTAATAGGTATAGCAAATGTCGTGCTATCGATCATATCTGCATAATATGGTTAATAATATGAGTTAGATTGATAATAATAAGAGTAATAAGTAGAGTAATTGTCGTTCTACCGATCATATAAGCATAATATGGCTAATAATATGAGTTAGATTGATAATACTAAGAGTAGTGAGTATAGTAACTGTAGTTCTATTGCTCATATAAGCATAATATGGCTAATAATATGAGTTAGATTGATAATAATAAGAGTAGTAAGTATAGTAAGTGTCGTGCTATCGATCATATCTGCATAATATGGTTAATAATATGAGTTAGATGGATAATAGTAAGAGTAATGTGTATAGTAAATGTCGTGCTATCGATCATATCTGCATAATATGGTTAATAATATGAGTTAGATTGATAATAGTAAGAGTAATGTGTATAGTAAATGTCGTGCTATCGATCATATCTGCACAATATGGTTAATAATATGAGTTAGATTGATAACAGTGAGTGTAATAAGTATAGTAATTGTCGTTCTATCGATCATATTAGCATAATATGGGCAATAATATGAATTAGATTGATAATAATAAGAGTAATAAGTATAGTAATTGTCGTTCTATCGATCATATAAGCATAATATGGTTAATAACATGAGTTAGATTGATAATAGTGAGTGTAATAAGTATAGTAAATGTCGTTCTGTCGATCATATTAGCATAATATAGCTAATAATATGGGTTAGATTGATAATAATAAGAGTAATGAGTATAGTAATTGTAGTTCTATCGATCATTTAGGCATAATATGGCTAATAATATGAGTTAGATTGATAATAATATGAGTAATAAGTATAGTAATTGTCGTTCTATCGATCATATAAGCATAATATGGCTAATAATATGAGTTAGATTGATAATAATAAGAGTAATAAGTATAGTAATTGTCGTTCTATCGATCATTTAAGCATAATATGGCTAATAATATGAGTTAGATTGATAATAATAAGAGTAATAAGTAGAGTAATTGTCGTTCTACCGATCATATAAGCATATAATGGCTAATAATATGAGTTAGATGGATAATAATAAGAGTAATGAGTATAGTAATTGTCGTTCTATCGATCATATAAGCATAATATGGCTAATAATATGAGTTAGATTGATAATACTAAGAGTAGTGAGTATAGTAACTGTAGTTCTATTGCTCATATAAGCATAATATGGCTAATAATATGAGTTAGATTGATAATAATAAGAGTAGTAAGTATAGTAAGTGTCGTGCTATCGATCATATCTGCATAATATGGTTAATAATATGAGTTAGATGGATAATAGTAAGAGTAATGTGTATAGTAAATGTCGTGCTATCGATCATATCTGCATAATATGGTTAATAATATGAGTTAGATTGATAATAGTAAGAGTAATGTGTATAGTAAATGTCGTGCTATCGATCATATCTGCACAATATGGTTAATAATATGAGTTAGATTGATAACAGTGAGTGTAATAAGTATAGTAATTGTCGTTCTATCGATCATATTAGCATAATATGGGCAATAATATGAATTAGATTGATAATAATAAGAGTAATAAGTATAGTAATTGTCGTTCTATCGATCATATAAGCATAATATGGTTAATAACATGAGTTAGATTGATAATAGTGAGTGTAATAAGTATAGTAAATGTCGTTCTGTCGATCATATTAGCATAATATAGCTAATAATATGGGTTAGATTGATAATAATAAGAGTAATGAGTATAGTAATTGTAGTTCTATCGATCATTTAGGCATAATATGGCTAATAATATGAGTTAGATTGATAATAATATGAGTAATAAGTATAGTAATTGTCGTTCTATCGATCATATAAGCATAATATGGCTAATAATATGAGTTAGATTGATAATAATAAGAGTAATAAGTATAGTAATTGTCGTTCTATCGATCATTTAAGCATAATATGGCTAATAATATGAGTTAGATTGATAGTAATAACAGTAATAAGTTTAGTAAAAGTTGTTCTATCGATAATATAAGCATAATATGGTTAATAATATGAGTTAGATTGATAATAATAAGAGTAATAAGTAGAGTAATTGTCGTTCTACCGATCATATAAGCATAATATGGCTAATAATATGAGTTAGATGGATAATAATAAGAGTAATGAGTATAGTAATTGTCGTTCTATCGATCATATAAGCATAATATGGCTAATAATATGAGTTAGATTGATAATACTAAGAGTAGTGAGTATAGTAACTGTAGTTCTATTGCTCATATAAGCATAATATGGCTAATAATATGAGTTAGATTGATCATAATAAGAGTAGTAAGTATAGCAAATGTCGTGCTATCGATCATATCTGCATAATATGGTTAATAATATGAGTTAGATTGATAATAGTAAGAGTAATGTGTATAGTAAGTGTCGTGCTATCGATCATATCTGCATAATATGGTTAATAATATGAGTTAGATGGATAATAGTAAGAGTAATGTGTATAGTAAATGTCGTGCTATCGATCATATCTGCATAATATGGTTAATAATATGAGTTAGATTGATAATAGTGAGTGTAATAAGTATAGTAAATGTCGTTCTGTCGATCATATTAGCATAATATAGCTAATAATATGGGTTAGATTGATAATAATAAGAGTAATGAGTATAGTAATTGTAGTTCTATCGATCATTTAAGCATAATATGGCTAATAATATGTGTTAGATTGATAATAATATGAGTAATAAGTATAGTAATTGTCGTTCTATCGATCATATAAGCATAATATGGCTAATAATATGAGTTAGGTTGATAATAATAAGAGTAATAAGTATAGTGATTGTCGTTCTACCGATCAAATTTGCATAATATGGTTAATAATATGAGTTAGATTGATAACAGTGAGTGTAATAAGTATAGTAATTGTCGTTCTCTCGATCATATTAGCATAATATGGCTAATAATATGAGTTAGATTGATAATACTAAGAGTAGTGAGTATAGGATTGTAGTGCTATCGATCATTTAAGGATAATATGGCTAATAATATGAGTTGGATTGATAATAATAAAAGTAGTGAGTATAGTAATTGTCGTTCTATCGATAATATAAGCATAATATGGCTAATAATATGAGTTACATTGATAATACTAAGAGTAGTGAGTATAGTAATTCTCGATCTATCGATCATAGAAGCATAATATGGCTAATAATATGAGTTAGATTGATAATAATAAGAGTAATGAGTATAGTAATTGTAGTTCTATCGATCATATCTGCATAATATGGTTAATAATATGAGTTAGATTGATAATAATAAGAGTAATAAGTATAGTAATTGTAGTTCTATTGCTCATATAAGCATAATATGGCTAATAATATGAGTTACATTCATAATAATAAGAGTAATAAGTATAGTAATTGTCGTTCTATCGATCATTTATGCATAATATGGCTAATAATATGAGTTAGATTGATAATAATAAGAGTAGTAAGTATAGTAAATGTCGTGCTGTCGATCGTATCTGCATAATATGGTTAATAATATGAGTTAGATTGATAATAGTAAGAGTAATAAGTATAGTAATTGTCGTTCTATCGATCATACAAGCATAATATGGCTAATAATATGAGTTAGGTTGATAATAATAAGAGTAATAAGTATAGTGATTGTCGTTCTATCGATCATATCTGCATAATATGGTTAATAGCATGAGTTAGATTGATAATAGTGAGTGTAATAAGTATAGTAAATGTCGTTCTGTCGATCATATTAGCATAATATAGCTAATAATATGGGTTAGATTGATAATAATAAGAGTAATGAGTATAGTAATTGTAGTTCTGTCGATCATTTAAGCATAATATGGCTAATAATATGAGTTAGATTGATAATAATAACAGTAATAAGTATAGTAATTGTCGTTCTATCGATATTATAAGCATAATATGGCTAATAATAAGAGTTAGATTGATAATATTAAGAGTAGTGAGTATAGTAATTCTCGTTCTATCGATCATATAAGCATAATATGGCTAATAATATGGGTTAGATTGATAATAATAAGAGTAATGAGTATAGTAATTGTAGTTCTATCGATCATTTAAGCATAATATGGCTAATAATAAGAGTTAGATTGATAATATTAAGAGTAGTGAGTATAGTAATTCTCGTTCTATCGATCATATAAGCATAATATGGCTAATAATAGGAGTTAGATTGATAATAATAAGAGTAATGAGTATAGTAATTGTCGTTCTATCGATCATATAAGCATAATATGGCTAATAATATGAGTTAGATTGATAATAATAAGAGTAATGAGTATAGTAATTGTAGTTCTATAGATCATATCTGCATAATATGGTTAATAATATGAGTTAGATTCATAATAATAAGAGTAATAGGTATAGCAAATGTCGTGCTATCGATCATATCTGCATAATATGGTTAATAATATGAGTTAGATTGATAATAATAAGAGCAATAATTAGAGTAATTGTCGTTCTATCGATCATATAAGCATAATATGACTAATAATATGAGTTAGATTGATAATAATAAGAGTAATAAGTATAGTAATTGTCGTTCTATCGATCATTTAAGCATAATATGGCTAATAATATGAGTTAGATTGATAATACTAAGAGTAGTGAGTATAGTAATTCTCGTTCTATCGATCATAGAAGCATAATATGGCTAATAATATGAGTTAGATTGATAATAATAAGAGTAGTAAGTATAGTAAATGTCGTGCTATCGATCATATCTGCATAATATGGTTAATAATATGAGTTAGATTGATAATAGTAAGAGTAATGTGTATAGTAAATGTCGTGCTATCGATCATATCTGCATAATATGGTTAATAATATGAGTTAGATTGATAATAATAAGAGTAATAAGTATAGTATTTGTCGTTCTATCGATCATATAAGCATAATATGGCTAATAATATGAGTCAGATTTATAATAATAAGAGTAATAAGTATAGTAATTGTCGTTCTATCGATCACATCTGCATAATATGGTTAATAACATGAGTTAGATTCATAATAGTGAGTGTAATAAGTATAGTAAATGTCGTTCTATCGATCATATAATCATAATATGGGTAATAATATGAGTTGGATTGATAATAATAAGAGTAATGAGTAAAATAATTGCCGTTCTATCGATCATTTAAGCATAATATGGCTAATAATATGAGTTAGATTGATGATAATAAGAGTAATAAGTATAGTAAATGTCGTGCTATCGATCATATCTGCATAATATGGTTAATAATATGAGTTAGATTGATAATAGTGAGTGTAATATGTATAGTAATTGTCGTTCTGTCGATCATATAAGCATAATATGGCTAATAATATGAGTTAGATGGATAATAATAAGAGTAATGAGTATAGTAATTGTCGTTCTATCGATCATATAAGCATAATATGGCTAATAATATGAGTTAGATTGATAATAATAAGAGTAATGAGTATAGTAATTCCAGTTCTATAGATCATATCTGCATAATATGGTTAATAATATGAGTTAGATTCATAATAATAGGAGTAATAGGTATAGCAAATGTCGTGCTATCGATCATATCTGCATAATATGGTTAATAATATGAGTTAGATTGATAATAATAAGAGTAATAAGTAGAGTAATTGTCGTTCTACCGATCATATAAGCATAATATGGCTAATAATATGAGTTAGATTGATAATAATAAGAGTAATAAGTATAGTAATTGTTGTTCTATCGATAATATAAGCATAATATGGTTAATAATATGAGTTAGATTGATAATAATAAGAGTAATAAGTACAGTAATTGTCGTTCTACCGATCATATAAGCATAATATGGCTAATAATATGAGTTAGATGGATAATAATAAGAGTAATGAGTATAGTAATTGTCGTTCTATCGATCATATAAGCATAATATGGCTAATAATATGAGTTAGATTGATAATACTAAGAGTAGTGAGTATAGTAACTGTAGTTCTATTGCTCATATAAGCATAATATGGCTAATAATATGAGTTAGATTGATAATAATAAGAGTAGTAAGTATAGTAAATGTCGTGCTATCGATCATATCTGCATAATATGGTTAATAATATGAGTTAGATTGATAATAGTAAGAGCAATGTGTATAGTAAGTGTCGTGCTATCGATCATATCTGCATAATATGGTTAATAATATGAGTTAGATGGATAATAGTAAGAGTAATGTGTATAGTAAATGTCGTGCTATCGATCATATCTGCATAATATGGTTAATAATATGAGTTAGATTGATAATAGTAAGAGTAATGTGTATAGTAAATGTCGTGCTATCGATCATATAAGCATAATATGGCTAATAATATGAGTTAGGTTGATAATAATAAGAGTAATAAGTATAGTGATTGTCGTTCTACCGATCAAATTTGCATAATATGGTTAATAATATGAGTTAGATTGATAACAGTGAGTGTAATAAGTATAGTAATTGTCGTTCTCTCGATCATATTAGCATAATATGGCTAATAATATGAGTTAGATTGATAATACTAAGAGTAGTGAGTATAGGATTGTAGTGCTATCGATCATTTAAGCATAATATGGCTAATAATATGAGTTGGATTGATAATAATAAAAGTAGTAAGTATAGTAATTGTCGTTCTATCGATAATATAAGCATAATATGGCTAATAATATGAGTTACATTGATAATACTAAGAGTAGTGAGTATAGTAATTCTCGATCTATCGATCATAGAAGCATAATATGGCTAATAATATGAGTTAGATTGATAATAATAAGAGTAATGAGTATAGTAATTGTAGTTCTATCGATCATATCTGCATAATATGGTTAATAATATGAGTTAGATTGATAATAATAAGAGTAATAAGTATAGTAATTGTAGTTCTGTTGCTCATATAAGCATAATATGGCTAATAATATGAGTTACATTCATAATAATAAGAGTAATAAGTATAGTAATTGTCGTTCTATCGATCATTTATGCATAATATGGCTAATAATATGAGTTAGATTGATAATAATAAGAGTAGTAAGTATAGTAAATGTCGTGCTATCGATCGTATCTGCATAATATGGTTAATAATATGAGTTAGATTGATAATAGTAAGAGTAATGTGTATAGTAAATGTCGTGCTATCGATCATATAAGCATAATTTGGCTAATAACATGAGTTAGGTTGATAATAATAAGAGTAATAAGTATAGTGATTGTCGTTCTATCGATCAAATTTGCATAATATGGTTAATAATATGAGTTAGATTGATAACAGTGAGTGTAATAAGTATAGTAATTGTCGTTCTGTCGATCATATTAGCATAATATGGCTAATAATATGGGTTAGATTGATAATAATAAGAGTAATGAGTATAGTAATTGTAGTTCTATCGATCATTTAAGCATAATATGGCTAATAATATGAGTTAGATTGATAATAATAACAGTAATAAGTATAGTAATTGTCGTTCTATCGATATTATAAGCATAATATGGCTAATAATAAGAGTTAGATTGATAATATTAAGAGTAGTGAGTATAGTAATTCTCGTTCTATCGATCATATAAGCATAATATGGCTAATAATATGAGTTAGATTGATAATAATAAGAGTAATAAGTATAGTAATTGTAGTTCTATCGATCATATCTGCATAATATGGTTAATAATATGAGTTAGATTCACAATAATAAGAGTAATAAGTATAGTAATTGTCGTTCTATCGATCATATAAGCATAATATGGCTAATAATATGAGTTAGGTTGATAATAATAAGAGTAATAAGTATAGTAATTGTCGTTCTATCGATAATATAAGCATAATATGGCTAATAATATGAGTTAGATTGATAATACTAAGAGTAGTGAGTATAGTAATTCTCGTTCTATCGATCATAGAAGCATAATATGGCTAATAATATGAGTTAGATTGATAATAATAAGAGTAGTAAGTATAGTAAATGTCGTGCTATCGATCATATCTGCTTAATATGGTTAATAATATGAGTTAGATTGATAATAGTAAGAGTAATGTGTATAGTAAATGTCGTGCTATCGATCATATCTGCATAATATGGTTAATAATATGAGTTAGATTGATAATAATAAGAGTAATAAGTATAGTATTTGTCGTTCTATCGATCATATAAGCATAATATGGCTAATAATATGAGTCAGATTTATAATAATAAGAGTAATAAGTATAGTAATTGTCGTTCTATCGATCACATCTGCATAATATGGTTAATAACATGAGTTAGATTGATAATAGTGAGTGTAATAAGTATAGTAAATGTCGTTCTATCGATCATATAATCATAATATGGGTAATAATATGAGTTGGATTGATAATAATAAGAGTAATGAGTAAAATAATTGCCGTTCTATCGATCATTTAAGCATAATATGGCTAATAATATGAGTTAGATTGATGATAATAAGAGTAATAAGTATAGTAAATGTCGTGCTATCGATCATATCTGCATAATATGGTTAATAATATGAGTTAGATTGATAATAGTGAGTGTAATAAGTATAGTAATTGTCGTTCTGTCGATCATATAAGCATAATATGGCTAATAATATGAGTTAGATGGATAATAATAAGAGTAATGAGTATAGTAATTGTCGTTCTATCGATCATATAAGCATAATATGGCTAATAATATGAGTTAGATTGATAATAATAAGAGTAATGAGTATAGTAATTCCAGTTCTATAGATCATATCTGCATAATATGGTTAATAATATGAGTTAGATTCATAATAATAGGAGTAATAGGTATAGCAAATGTCGTGCTATCGATCATATCTGCATAATATGGTTAATAATAAGAGTTAGATTGATAATATTAAGAGTAGTGAGTATAGTAATTCTCGTTCTATCGATCATATAAGCATAATATGGCTAATAATATGAGTTAGATTGATAATAATAAGAGTAATAAGTATAGTAATTGTAGTTCTATCGATCATATCTGCATAATATGGTTAATAATATGAGTTAGATTCATAATAATAAGAGTAATAAGTATAGTAATTGTCGTTCTATCGATCATATAAGCATAATATGGCTAATAATATGAGTTAGGTTGATAATAATAAGAGTAATAAGTATAGTGATTGTCGTTCTACCGATGAAATTTGCATAATATGGTTAATAATATGAGTTAGATTGATAACAATGAGTGTAATAAGTATAGTAATTGTCGTTCTCTCGATCATATTAGCATAATATGGCTAATAATATGAGTTAGATTGATAATACTAAGAGTAGTGAGTATAGTAATTGTAGCTCTATCGATCATTTAAGCATAATATGGCTAATAATATGAGTTGGATTGATAATAATAAAAGTAGTAAGTATAGTAATTGTCGTTCTATCGATAATATAAGCATAATATGGCTAATAATATGAGTTACATTGATAATACTAAGAGTAGTGAGTATAGTAATTCTCGTTCTATCGATCATAGAAGCATAATATGGCTAATAATATGAGTTAGATTGATAATAATAAGAGTAATGAGTATAGTAATTGTAGTTCTATCGATCATATCTGCATAGTATGGTTAATAATATGAGTTAGATTGATAATAATAAGAGTAATAAGTATAGTAATTGTAGTTCTATTGCTCATTTAAGCATAATATGGCTAATAATATGAGTTAGATTCATAATAATAAGAGTAATAAGTATAGTAAATGTCGTGCTATCGATCATATCTGCATAATATGGTTAATAATATGAGTTAGATTGATAATAGTAAGAGTAATGTGTATAGTAAATGTCGTGCTATCGATCATATCTGCATAATATGGCTAATAATATGAGTTAGATTCATAATAATAAGAGTAATAAGTATAGTAATTGTCGTTCTATCGATCATTTATGCATAATATGGTTAATAATATGAGGTAGGTTGATAATAATAAGAGTAATAAGTATAGTGATTGTCGTTCTATCGATCAAATTTGCATAATATGGTTAATAATATCAGTTAGATTGATAACAGTGAGTGTAATAAGTATAGTAATTGTCGTTCTATCGATCATATAAGCATAATATGGCTAATAATATGAGTTAGATTGATAATACTAAGAGTAGTGAGTATAGTAACTGTAGTTCTATTGCTCATATAAGCATAATATGGCTAATAATATGAGTTAGATTGATAATAATAAGAGTAGTAAGTATAGTAAATGTCGTGCTATCGATCATATCTGCATAATATGGTTAATAATATGAGTTAGATTGATAATAGTAAGAGTAATGTGTATAGTAAGTGTCGTGCTATCGATCATATCTGCATAATATGGTTAATAATATGAGTTAGATGGATAATAGTAAGAGTAATGTGTATAGTAAATGTCGTGCTATCGATCATATCTGCATAATATGGTTAATAATATGAGTTAGATTGATAATAGTAAGAGTAATGTGTATAGTAAATGTCGTGCTATCGATCATATCTGCATAATATGGTTAATAATATGAGTTAGATTGATAATAGTGAGTGTAATAAGTATAGTAAATGTCGTTCTGTCGATCATATTAGCATAATATAGCTAATAATATGGGTTAGATTGATAATAATAAGAGTAATGAGTATAGTAATTGTAGTTCTATCGATCATTTAAGCATAATATGGCTAATAATATGTGTTAGATTGATAATAATATGAGTAATAAGTATAGTAATTGTCGTTCTATCGATCATATAAGCATAATATGGCTAATAATATGAGTTAGGTTGATAATAATAAGAGTAATAAGTATAGTGATTGTCGTTCTACCGATCAAATTTGCATAATATGGTTAATAATATGAGTTAGATTGATAACAGTGAGTGTAATAAGTATAGTAATTGTCGTTCTCTCGATCATATTAGCATAATATGGCTAATAATATGAGTTAGATTGATAATACTAAGAGTAGTGAGTATAGGATTGTAGTGCTATCGATCATTTAAGCATAATATGGCTAATAATATGAGTTGGATTGATAATAATAAAAGTAGTAAGTATAGTAATTGTCGTTCTATCGATAATATAAGCATAATATGGCTAATAATATGAGTTACATTGATAATACTAAGAGTAGTGAGTATAGTAATTCTCGATCTATCGATCATAGAAGCATAATATGGCTAATAATATGAGTTAGATTGATAATAATAAGAGTAATGAGTATAGTAATTGTAGTTCTATCGATCATATCTGCATAATATGGTTAATAATATGAGTTAGATTGATAATAATAAGAGTAATAAGTATAGTAATTGTAGTTCTATTGCTCATATAAGCATAATATGGCTAATAATATGAGTTAGATTCATAATAATAAGAGTAATAAGTATAGTAATTGTCGTTCTATCGATCATTTATGCATAATATGGCTAATAATATGAGTTAGATTGATAATAATAAGAGTAGTAAGTATAGTAAATGTCGTGCTATCGATCGTATCTGCATAATATGGTTAATAATATGAGTTAGATTGATAATAGTAAGAGTAATGTGTATAGTAAATGTCGTGCTATCGATCATATAAGCATAATATGGCTAATAACATGAGTTAGGTTGATAATAATAAGAGTAATAAGTATAGTGATTGTCGTTCTATCGATCAAATTTGCATAATATGGTTAATAATATGAGTTAGATTGATAACAGTGAGTGTAATAAGTATAGTAATTGTCGTTCTGTCGATCATATTAGCATAATATGGCTAATAATATGGGTTAGATTGATAATAATAAGAGTAATGAGTATAGTAATTGTAGTTCTATCGATCATTTAAGCATAATATGGCTAATAATATGAGTTAGATTGATAATAATAACAGTAATAAGTATAGTAATTGTCGTTCTATCGATATTATAAGCATAATATGGCTAATAATAAGAGTTAGATTGATAATATTAAGAGTAGTGAGTATAGTAATTCTCGTTCTATCGATCATATAAGCATAATATGGCTAATAATATGAGTTAGATTGATAATAATAAGAGTAATAAGTATAGTAATTGTAGTTCTATCGATCATATCTGCATAATATGGTTAATAATATGAGTTAGATTCACAATAATAAGAGTAATAAGTATAGTAATTGTCGTTCTATCGATCATATAAGCATAATATGGCTAATAATATGAGTTAGGTTGATAATAATAAGAGTAATAAGTATAGTAATTGTCGTTCTATCGATAATATAAGCATAATATGGCTAATAATATGAGTTAGATTGATAATACTAAGAGTAGTGAGTATAGTAATTCTCGTTCTATCGATCATAGAAGCATAATATGGCTAATAATATGAGTTAGATTGATAATAATAAGAGTAGTAAGTATAGTAAATGTCGTGCTATCGATCATATCTGCATAATATGGTTAATAATATGAGTTAGATTGATAATAGTAAGAGTAATGTGTATAGTAAATGTCGTGCTATCGATCATATCTGCATAATATGGTTAATAATATGAGTTAGATTGATAATAATAAGAGTAATAAGTATAGTATTTGTCGTTCTATCGATCATATAAGCATAATATGGCTAATAATATGAGTCAGATTTATAATAATAAGAGTAATAAGTATAGTAATTGTCGTTCTATCGATCACATCTGCATAATATGGTTAATAACATGAGTTAGATTGATAATAGTGAGTGTAATAAGTATAGTAAATGTCGTTCTATCGATCATATAATCATAATATGGGTAATAATATGAGTTGGATTGATAATAATAAGAGTAATGAGTAAAATAATTGCCGTTCTATCGATCATTTAAGCATAATATGGCTAATAATATGAGTTAGATTGATGATAATAAGAGTAATAAGTATAGTAAATGTCGTGCTATCGATCATATCTGCATAATATGGTTAATAATATGAGTTAGATTGATAATAGTGAGTGTAATAAGTATAGTAATTGTCGTTCTGTCGATCATATAAGCATAATATGGCTAATAATATGAGTTAGATGGATAATAATAAGAGTAATGAGTATAGTAATTGTCGTTCTATCGATCATATAAGCATAATATGGCTAATAATATGAGTTAGATTGATAATAATAAGAGTAATGAGTATAGTAATTCCAGTTCTATAGATCATATCTGCATAATATGGTTAATAATATGAGTTAGATTCATAATAATAGGAGTATAGCAAATGTCGTGCTATCGATCATATCTGCATAATATGGTTAATAATAAGAGTTAGATTGATAATATTAAGAGTAGTGAGTATAGTAATTCTCGTTCTATCGATCATATAAGCATAATATGGCTAATAATATGAGTTAGATTGATAATAATAAGAGTAATAAGTATAGTAATTGTAGTTCTATCGATCATATCTGCATAATATGGTTAATAATATGAGTTAGATTCATAATAATAAGAGTAATAAGTATAGTAATTGTCGTTCTATCGATCATATAAGCATAATATGGCTAATAATATGAGTTAGGTTGATAATAATAAGAGTAATAAGTATAGTGATTGTCGTTCTACCGATGAAATTTGCATAATATGGTTAATAATATGAGTTAGATTGATAACAGTGAGTGTAATAAGTATAGTAATTGTCGTTCTCTCGATCATATTAGCATAATATGGCTAATAATATGAGTTAGATTGATAATACTAAGAGTAGTGAGTATAGTAATTGTAGCTCTATCGATCATTTAAGCATAATATGGCTAATAATATGAGTTGGATTGATAATAATAAAAGTAGTAAGTATAGTAATTGTCGTTCTATCGATAATATAAGCATAATATGGCTAATAATATGAGTTACATTGATAATACTAAGAGTAGTGAGTATAGTAATTCTCGTTCTATCGATCATAGAAGCATAATATGGCTAATAATATGAGTTAGATTGATAATAATAAGAGTAATGAGTATAGTAATTGTAGTTCTATCGATCATATCTGCATAGTACGGTTAATAATATGAGTTAGATTGATAATAATAAGAGTAATAAGTATAGTAATTGTAGTTCTATTGCTCATATAAGCATAATATGGCTAATAATATGAGTTAGATTCATAATAATAAGAGTAATAAGTATAGTAAATGTCGTGCTATCGATCATATCTGCATAATATGGTTAATAATATGAGTTAGATTGATAATAGTAAGAGTAATGTGTATAGTAAATGTCGTGCTATCGATCATATCTGCATAATATGGCTAATAATATGAGTTAGATTCATAATAATAAGAGTAATAAGTATAGTAATTGTCGTTCTATCGATCATTTATGCATAATATGGTTAATAATATGAGTTAGGTTGATAATAATAAGAGTAATAAGTATAGTGATTGTCGTTCTATCGATCAAATTTGCATAATATGGTTAATAATATCAGTTAGATTGATAACAGTGAGTGTAATAAGTATAGTAATTGTCGTTCTATCGATCATATAAGCATAATATGGCTAATAATATGAGTTAGATTGATAATACTAAGAGTAGTGAGTATAGTAACTGTAGTTCTATTGCTCATATAAGCATAATATGGCTAATAATATGAGTTAGATTGATAATAATAAGAGTAGTAAGTATAGTAAATGTCGTGCTATCGATCATATCTGCATAATATGGTTAATAATATGAGTTAGATTGATAATAGTAAGAGTAATGTGTATAGTAAGTGTCGTGCTATCGATCATATCTGCATAATATGGTTAATAATATGAGTTAGATGGATAATAGTAAGAGTAATGTGTATAGTAAATGTCGTGCTATCGATCATATCTGCATAATATGGTTAATAATATGAGTTAGATTGATAATAGTAAGAGTAATGTGTATAGTAAATGTCGTGCTATCGATCATATCTGCATAATATGGTTAATAATATGAGTTAGATTGATAATAGTGAGTGTAATAAGTATAGTAAATGTCGTTCTGTCGATCATATTAGCATAATATAGCTAATAATATGGGTTAGATTGATAATAATAAGAGTAATGAGTATAGTAATTGTAGTTCTATCGATCATTTAAGCATAATATGGCTAATAATATGTGTTAGATTGATAATAATATGAGTAATAAGTATAGTAATTGTCGTTCTATCGATCATATAAGCATAATATGGCTAATAATATGAGTTAGGTTGATAATAATAAGAGTAATAAGTATAGTGATTGTCGTTCTACCGATCAAATTTGCATAATATGGTTAATAATATGAGTTAGATTGATAACAGTGAGTGTAATAAGTATAGTAATTGTCGTTCTCTCGATCATATTAGCATAATATGGCTAATAATATGAGTTAGATTGATAATACTAAGAGTAGTGAGTATAGGATTGTAGTGCTATCGATCATTTAAGCATAATATGGCTAATAATATGAGTTGGATTGATAATAATAAAAGTAGTAAGTATAGTAATTGTCGTTCTATCGATAATATAAGCATAATATGGCTAATAATATGAGTTACATTGATAATACTAAGAGTAGTGAGTATAGTAATTCTCGATCTATCGATCATAGAAGCATAATATGGCTAATAATATGAGTTAGATTGATAATAATAAGAGTAATGAGTATAGTAATTGTAGTTCTATCGATCATATCTGCATAATATGGTTAATAATATGAGTTAGATTGATAATAATAAGAGTAATAAGTATAGTAATTGTAGTTCTATTGCTCATATAAGCATAATATGGCTAATAATATGAGTTACATTCATAATAATAAGAGTAATAAGTATAGTAATTGTCGTTCTATCGATCATTTATGCATAATATGGCTAATAATATGAGTTAGATTGATAATAATAAGAGTAGTAAGTATAGTAAATGTCGTGCTATCGATCGTATCTGCATAATATGGTTAATAATATGAGTTAGATTGATAATAGTAAGAGTAATGTGTATAGTAAATGTCGTGCTATCGATCATATAAGCATAATATGGCTAATAACATGAGTTAGGTTGATAATAATAAGAGTAATAAGTATAGTGATTGTCGTTCTATCGATCAAATTTGCATAATATGGTTAATAATATGAGTTAGATTGATAACAGTGAGTGTAATAAGTATAGTAATTGTCGTTCTGTCGATCATATTAGCATAATATGGCTAATAATATGGGTTAGATTGATAATAATAAGAGTAATGAGTATAGTAATTGTAGTTCTATCGATCATTTAAGCATAATATGGCTAATAATATGAGTTAGATTGATAATAATAACAGTAATAAGTATAGTAATTGTCGTTCTATCGATATTATAAGCATAATATGGCTAATAATAAGAGTTAGATTGATAATATTAAGAGTAGTGAGTATAGTAATTCTCGTTCTATCGATCATATAAGCATAATATGGCTAATAATATGAGTTAGATTGATAATAATAAGAGTAATAAGTATAGTAATTGTAGTTCTATCGATCATATCTGCATAATATGGTTAATAATATGAGTTAGATTCACAATAATAAGAGTAATAAGTATAGTAATTGTCGTTCTATCGATCATATAAGCATAATATGGCTAATAATATGAGTTAGGTTGATAATAATAAGAGTAATAAGTATAGTAATTGTCGTTCTATCGATAATATAAGCATAATATGGCTAATAATATGAGTTAGATTGATAATACTAAGAGTAGTGAGTATAGTAATTCTCGTTCTATCGATCATAGAAGCATAATATGGCTAATAATATGAGTTAGATTGATAATAATAAGAGTAGTAAGTATAGTAAATGTCGTGCTATCGATCATATCTGCATAATATGGTTAATAATATGAGTTAGATTGATAATAGTAAGAGTAATGTGTATAGTAAATGTCGTGCTATCGATCATATCTGCATAATATGGTTAATAATATGAGTTAGATTGATAATAATAAGAGTAATAAGTATAGTATTTGTCGTTCTATCGATCATATAAGCATAATATGGCTAATAATATGAGTCAGATTTATAATAATAAGAGTAATAAGTATAGTAATTGTCGTTCTATCGATCACATCTGCATAATATGGTTAATAACATGAGTTAGATTGATAATAGTGAGTGTAATAAGTATAGTAAATGTCGTTCTATCGATCATATCTGCATAATATGGTTAATAATATGAGTTAGATTGATAATAGTGAGTGTAATAAGTATAGTAATTGTCGTTCTGTCGATCATATAAGCATAATATGGCTAATAATATGAGTTAGATGGATAATAATAAGAGTAATGAGTATAGTAATTGTCGTTCTATCGATCATATAAGCATAATATGGCTAATAATATGAGTTAGATTGATAATAATAAGAGTAATGAGTATAGTAATTCCAGTTCTATAGATCATATCTGCATAATATGGTTAATAATATGAGTTAGATTCATAATAATAGGAGTAATAGGTATAGCAAATGTCGTGCTATCGATCATATCTGCATAATATGGTTAATAATATGAGTTAGATTGATAATAATAAGAGTAATAAGTAGAGTAATTGTCGTTCTACCGATCATATAAGCATAATATGGCTAATAATATGAGTTAGACTGATAATAATAAGAGTAATAAGTATAGTAATTGTCGTTCTATCGATCATTTAAACATAATATGGCTAATAATATGAGTTAGATTGATAGTAATAACAGTAATAAGTATAGTAATTGTTGTTCTATCGATAATATAAGCATAATATGGTGAATAATATGAGTTAGATTGATAATAATAAGAGTAATAAGTAGAGTAATTGTCGTTCTACCGATCATATAAGCATAATATGGCTAATAATATGAGTTAGATGGATAATAGTAAGAGTAATGTGTATAGTAAATGTCGTGCTATCGATCATATCTGCATAATATGGTTAATAATATGAGTTAGATTGATAATAGTAAGAGTAATGTGTATAGTAAATGTCGTGCTATCGATCATATCTGCACAATATGGTTAATAATATGAGTTAGATTGATAACAGTGAGTGTAATAAGTATAGTAATTGTCGTTCTATCGATCATATTAGCATAATATGGTCAATAATATGAATTAGATTGATAATAATAAGAGTAATAAGTATAGTAATTGTCGTTCTATCGATCATATAAGCATAATATGGTTAATAACATGAGTTAGATTGATAATAGTGAGTGTAATAAGTATAGTAAATGTCGTTCTGTCGATCATATTAGCATAATATAGCTAATAATATGGTTAGATTGATAATAATAAGAGTAATGAGTATAGTAATTGTAGTTCTATCGATCATTTAGGCATAATATGGCTAATAATATGAGTTAGATTGATAATAATATGAGTAATAAGTATAGTAATTGTCGTTCTATCGATCATATAAGCATAATATGGCTAATAATATGAGTTAGATTGATAATAATAAGAGTAATAAGTATAGTAATTGTCGTTCTATCGATCATTTAAGCATAATATGGCTAACAATATGAGTTAGATTGATAGTAATAACAGTAATAAGTATAGTAATTGTTGTTCTATCGATAATATAAGCATAATATGGTTAATAATATGAGTTAGATTGATAATAATAAGAGTAATAAGTAGAGTAATTGTCGTTCTACCGATCATATAAGCATAATATGGCTAATAATATGAGTTAGATGGATAATAATAAGAGTAATGAGTATAGTAATTGTCGTTCTATCGATCATATAAGCATAATATGGCTAATAATATGAGTTAGATAGATAATACTAAGAGTAGTGAGTATAGTAACTGTAGTTCTATTGCTCATATAAGCATAATATGGCTAATAATATGAGTTAGATTGATAATAATAAGAGTAGTAAGTATAGTAAATGTCGTGCTATCGATCATATCTGCATAATATGGTTAATAATATGAGTTAGATTGATAATAGTAAGAGTAATGTGTATAGTAAGTGTCGTGCTATCGATCATATCTGCATAATATGGTTAATAATATGAGTTAGATGGATAATAGTAAGAGTAATGTGTATAGTAAATGTCGTGCTATCGATCATATCTGCATAATATGGTTAATAATATGAGTTAGATTGATAATAGTAAGAGTAATGTGTATAGTAAATGTCGTGCTATCGATCATATCTGCACAATATGGTTAATAATATGAGTTAGATTGATAATAGTGAGTGTAATAAGTATAGTAAATGTCGTTCTGTCGATCATATTAGCATAATATAGCTAATAATATGGGTTAGATTGATAATAATAAGAGTAATGAGTATAGTAATTGTAGTTCTATCGATCATTTAAGCATAATATGGCTAATAATATGTGTTAGATTGATAATAATATGAGTAATAAGTATAGTAATTGTCGTTCTATCGATCATATAAGCATAATATGGCTAATAATATGAGTTAGGTTGATAATAAAAAGAGTAATAAGTATAGTGATTGTCGTTCTACCGATCAAATTTGCATAATATGGTTAGTAATATGAGTTAGATTGATAACAGTGAGTGTAATAAGTATAGTAATTGTCGTTCTCTCGATCATATTAGCATAATATGGCTAATAATATGAGTTAGATTGATAATACTAAGAGTAGTGAGTATAGGATTGTAGTGCTATCGATCATTTAAGCATAATATGGCTAATAATATGAGTTGTATTGATAATAATAAAAGTAGTAAGTATAGTAATTGTCGTTCTATCGATAATATAAGCATAATATGGCTAATAATATGAGTTACATTGATAATACTAAGAGTAGTGAGTATAGTAATTCTCGATCTATCGATCATAGAAGCATAATATGGCTAATAATATGAGTTAGATTGATAATAATAAGAGTAATGAGTATAGTAATTGTAGTTCTATCGATCATATCTGCATAATATGGTTAATAATATGAGTTAGATTGATAATAATAAGAGCAATGAGTATAGTAATTGTCGTTCTATCGGTCATATAACCATAATATGGCTAATAATATGAGTTAGATTGACAACAGTGAGTGTAATAAGTAGAGTAATTGTTGTTATATCGATCATATAAGTATAATATGGCTAATAATATGAGTTAGATTGATAGTAATAAGAGTAATGAGTATAGTAATTGTCGTCCTATCGATCAGATAATCATAATATGGCTAATAATATGATTTAGATTGATAATAATAAGAGTAATGAGTATAGTAATTGTCGTCCTATCGATCATATAAGCATAATGTGTCTAATAATATGAGTTAGATTGATAATAATAAGAGTAATAAGTATAGTAATTGTCGTCCTATCGATCATGTAAGCATAATATGTCTAATAATATGAATTAGATTGATAACAATAAGAGTAATAAGTATAGTAATTGACGTTCTATCGGTCATATAACCATAATATGGCTAATAATATGAGTTAGATTGATAACAGTGAGTGTAATAAGTATAGTAATTGTCGTCCCATCGATCATATAAGCATAATATGGCTAATAATATGAGTTAGATTGATAAGAATAAGAGTAATGAGTATAGTAATTGTCGTCCTATCGATCATATAATCGTAATATGGCTAATAATATGATTTAGATTGATAATAATAAGAGTAATGTGTACAGTAATTGTCGTTCTATCGATCATATAAGCATAATATGGCTAATAATATGAGTTAGATTGATAATAATAAGAGTAATGAGTATAGTAATTGTCGTTCTACCGATCATATAAGCATAATATGGCTAATAATATGAGTTAGATTGATAATAATAAGAGTAATAAGTATAGTAATTGTCGTTCTATCGATCATTTAAGCATAATATGGCTAATAATATGAGTTAGATTGATAGTAAT
Source organism: Megachile rotundata (assembly GCF_050947335.1). Classification (NCBI taxonomy): domain Eukaryota; kingdom Metazoa; phylum Arthropoda; class Insecta; order Hymenoptera; family Megachilidae; genus Megachile; species Megachile rotundata. The sequence goes on along the minus strand of NW_027473722.1, from coordinate 47,243 downwards.
AACAGTAATAAGTATAGTAATTGTTGTTCTATCGATAATATAAGCATAATATGGTGAATAATATGAGTTAGATTGATAATAATAAGAGTAATAAGTAGAGTAATTGTCGTTCTACCGATCATATAAGCATAATATGGCTAATAATATGAGTTAGATGGATAATAGTAAGAGTAATGTGTATAGTAAATGTCGTGCTATCGATCATATCTGCATAATATGGTTAATAATATGAGTTAGATTGATAATAGTAAGAGTAATGTGTATAGTAAATGTCGTGCTATCGATCATATCTGCACAATATGGTTAATAATATGAGTTAGATTGATAACAGTGAGTGTAATAAGTATAGTAATTGTCGTTCTATCGATCATATTAGCATAATATGGTCAATAATATGAATTAGATTGATAATAATAAGAGTAATAAGTATAGTAATTGTCGTTCTATCGATCATATAAGCATAATATGGTTAATAACATGAGTTAGATTGATAATAGTGAGTGTAATAAGTATAGTAAATGTCGTTCTGTCGATCATATTAGCATAATATAGCTAATAATATGGTTAGATTGATAATAATAAGAGTAATGAGTATAGTAATTGTAGTTCTATCGATCATTTAGGCATAATATGGCTAATAATATGAGTTAGATTGATAATAATATGAGTAATAAGTATAGTAATTGTCGTTCTATCGATCATATAAGCATAATATGGCTAATAATATGAGTTAGATTGATAATAATAAGAGTAATAAGTATAGTAATTGTCGTTCTATCGATCATTTAAGCATAATATGGCTAACAATATGAGTTAGATTGATAGTAATAACAGTAATAAGTATAGTAATTGTTGTTCTATCGATAATATAAGCATAATATGGTTAATAATATGAGTTAGATTGATAATAATAAGAGTAATAAGTAGAGTAATTGTCGTTCTACCGATCATATAAGCATAATATGGCTAATAATATGAGTTAGATGGATAATAATAAGAGTAATGAGTATAGTAATTGTCGTTCTATCGATCATATAAGCATAATATGGCTAATAATATGAGTTAGATTGATAATACTAAGAGTAGTGAGTATAGTAACTGTAGTTCTATTGCTCATATAAGCATAATATGGCTAATAATATGAGTTAGATTGATAATAATAAGAGTAGTAAGTATAGTAAATGTCGTGCTATCGATCATATCTGCATAATATGGTTAATAATATGAGTTAGATTGATAATAGTAAGAGTAATGTGTATAGTAAGTGTCGTGCTATCGATCATATCTGCATAATATGGTTAATAATATGAGTTAGATGGATAATAGTAAGAGTAATGTGTATAGTAAATGTCGTGCTATCGATCATATCTGCATAATATGGTTAATAATATGAGTTAGATTGATAATAGTAAGAGTAATGTGTATAGTAAATGTCGTGCTATCGATCATATCTGCACAATATGGTTAATAATATGAGTTAGATTGATAATAGTGAGTGTAATAAGTATAGTAAATGTCGTTCTGTCGATCATATTAGCATAATATAGCTAATAATATGGGTTAGATTGATAATAATGAGAGTAATGAGTATAGTAATTGTAGTTCTATCGATCATTTAAGCATAATATGGCTAATAATATGTGTTAGATTGATAATAATATGAGTAATAAGTATAGTAATTGTCGTTCTATCGATCATATAAGCATAATATGGCTAATAATATGAGTTAGGTTGATAATAAAAAGAGTAATAAGTATAGTGATTGTCGTTCTACCGATCATATTAGCATAATATGGCTAATAATATGAGTTAGATTGATAATACTAAGAGTAGTTAGTATAGGATTGTAGTGCTATCGATCATTTAAGCATAATATGGCTAATAATATGAGTTGTATTGATAATAATAAAAGTAGTAAGTATAGTAATTGTCGTTCTATCGATAATATAAGCATAATATGGCTAATAATATGAGTTACATTGATAATACTAAGAGTAGTGAGTATAGTAATTCTCGATCTATCGATCATAGAAGCATAATATGGCTAATAATATGAGTTAGATTGATAATAATAAGAGTAATGAGTATAGTAATTGTAGTTCTATCGATCATATCTGCATAATATGGTTAATAATATGAGTTAGATTGATAATAATAAGAGCAATGAGTATAGTAATTGTCGTTCTATCGGTCATATAACCATAATATGGCTAATAATATGAGTTAGATTGACAACAGTGAGTGTAATAAGTAGAGTAATTGTTGTTATATCGATCATATAAGTATAATATGGCTAATAATATGAGTTAGATTGATAGTAATAAGAGTAATGAGTATAGTAATTGTCGTCCTATCGATCAGATAATCATAATATGGCTAATAATATGATTTAGATTGATAATAATAAGAGTAATGAGTATAGTAATTGTCGTCCTATCGATCATATAAGCATAATGTGTTTAATAATATGAGTTAGATTGATAATAATAAGAGTAATAAGTATAGTAATTGTCGTCCTATCGATCATGTAAGCATAATATGTCTAATAATATGAATTAGATTGATAACAATAAGAGTAATAAGTATAGTAATTGACGTTCTATCGGTCATATAACCATAATATGGCTAATAATATGAGTTAGATTGATAACAGTGAGTGTAATAAGTATAGTAATTGTCGTCCCATCGATCATATAAGCATAATGTGTTTAATAATATGAGTTAGATTGATAATAATAAGAGTAATGAGTATAGTAATTGTCGTCCTATCGATCATATAATCGTAATATGGCTAATAATATGATTTAGATTGATAATAATAAGAGTAATGTGTATAGTAATTGTCGTTCTATCGATCATATAAGCATAATATGGCTAATAATATGAGTTAGATTGATAATAATAAGAGTAATGAGTATAGTAATTGTCGTCCTATCGATCATATAAGCATAATATGGCTAATAATATAAGTTAGATTGATAAGAATAAGAGTAATAAGTATGGTAATTGTCGTTCTATCGATCATATAAGCATAATATGGCTAATAATATGAGTTAGATTGATAATAGTGAGTGTAATAAGTACAGTGATTGACGTTCTATCGGTCATATAACCATAATATGGCTAATAATATGAGTTAGATGGATAATAATAAGAGTAATGAGTATAGTAATTGTCGTCCTATCGATCATATAAGCATAATATGGCTAATAATATGAGTTAGATTGATAATAGTGAGTGTAATAAGTATAGTAAATGGCGTTCTATCGATCATATAAGCACAATATGGCTAATAATATGAGTTAGATTGATAATAATGAGAGTAATAAGTATAGTAATTGTCGTTCTATCGCTCATATAAGCATAATATGGCTAATAATATGAGTTATATTGATAATAGTAAGAGTAATGAGTATAGTAATTGTCGTCCTATCGATCATATAAGCATAATATGGCTAATAATATAAGTTAGATTGATAAGAATAAGAGTAATAACTATGGTAATTGTCGTTCTATCGATCATATAAGCATAATATGGCTAATAATATGAGTTAGATTGATAATAGTGAGTGTAATAAGTATAGTAATTGACGTTCTATCGGTCATATAACCATAATATGGCTAATAATATGAGTTAGATTGATATTAATAAGAGTAATAAGTATAGTAATTGTCGTTCTATCGATCATATAAGCACAATATGTCTAATAATATGAGTTAGATTGATAATAATAAGAGTAATGAGTATAGTAATTGTCGTCCTATCGATCATATAAGCATAATATGGCTAATAATATAAGTTAGATTGATAAGAATAAGAGTAATAAGTATAGTAATTGTCGTTCTATCGATCATATAAGCATAATATGGCTAATAATATGAGTTAGATTGATAATAGTGAGTGCAATAAGTATAGTAAATGGCGTTCTATCGATCATATAAGCACAATATGGCTAATAATATGAGTTAGATTGATAATAATGAGAGTAATAAGTATAGTAATTGTCCTTCTATCGATCATATAAGCATAATATGGCTAATAATATGAGTTAGATTGATAATAATAAGAGCAATGAGTATAGTAATTGTCGTCCTATCGATCATATAAGCATAATATGGCTAATAATATGAGTTAGATTGATAATAATAAGAGTAATGAGTATAGTAATTGTCGTCCTATCGATCATATAAGCATAATATGTCTAATAATATGAGTTAGATTGATAATAATAAGAGTAATGAGTATAGTAATTGTCCTATCGATCATATAAGCATAATATGGCTAATAATATGAGTTAGATTGATAATAATAAGGGTAATAAGCATAGTAATTGTCGTTCTATCGGTCATATAACCATAATATGACTAATAATATGAGTTAGATTGATAATAATAAGAGTAATGAGTATAGTAATTGTCGTCCTATCGATCATATAATCATAATATGGCTAATAATATGATTTAGATTGATAATAATAAGAGTAATGTGTATAGTAATTGTCGTTCTATCGATCATATAAGCATAATATGGCTAATAATATGAGTTAGATTGATAATAATAAGAGTAATGAGTATAGTAATTGTCGTCCTATCGATCATATAAGCATAATATGGCTAATAATATAAGTTAGATTGATAAGAATAAGAGTAATAAGTATGGTAATTGTCGTTCTATCGATCATATAAGCATAATATGGCTAATAATATGAGTTAGATTGATAATAGTGGGTGTAATAAGTATAGTAATTGACGTTCTATCGGTCATATAACCATAATATGGCTAATAATATGAGTTAGATTGATAATAATAAGAGTAATGAGTATAATAATTGTCGTCCTATCGATCATATAAGCATAATATGGCTAATAATATGAGTTAGATTGATAATAATAAGAGTAATAAGCATAGTAATTGTCGTTCTATCGGTCATATAACCATAATATGGCTAATACTATGAGTTAGATTGATAATAATAAGAGTAATGAGTATAGTAATTGTCGTTCTATCGATCATATAAGCATAATATGGCTAATAATATGAGTTAGATTGATAATAGTGAGTGTAATAAGTATAGTAATTGACGTTCTATCGGTCATATAACCATAATATGGCTAATAATATGAGTTAGATTGATAATAATAAGAGTAATGAGTATAGTAATTGTCGTCCTATCGATCATATACGCATAATACGGCTAATAATATGAGTTAGATTGATATTAATAAGAGTAATAAGTATAGTAATTGTCGTTCTATCGATAATATAAGCATAATATGGCTAATAATATGAGTTAGATTGATAATACTAAGAGTAGTGAGTATAGTAATTCTCGTTCTATCGATCATAGAAGCATAATATGGCTAATAATATGAGTTAGATTGATAATAATAAGAGTAGTAAGTATAGTAAATGTCGTGCTATCGATCATATCTGCATAATATGGTTAATAATATGAGTTAGATTGATAATAGTAAGAGTAATGTGTATAGTAAATGTCGTGCTATCGATCATATCTGCATAGTATGGTTAATAATATGAGTTAGATTGATAATAATAAGAGTAATAAGTATAGTATTTGTCGTTCTATCGATCATATAAGCATAATATGGCTAATAATATGATTCAGATTTATAATAATAAGAGTAATAAGTATAGTAATTGTCGTTCTATCGATCACATCTGCATAATAGGGTTAATAACATGAGTTAGATTGATAATAGTGAGTGTAATAAGTATAGTAAATGTCGTTCTATCGATCATATAATCATAATATGGGTAATAATATGAGTTGGATTGATAATAATAAGAGTAATGAGTAAAATAATTGCCGTTCTATCGATCATTTAAGCATAATATGGCTAATAATATGAGTTAGATTGATGATAATAAGAGTAATAAGTACAGTAAATGTCGTGCTATCGATCATATCTGCATAATATGGTTAATAATATGAGTTAGATTGATAATAGTGAGTGTAATAAGTAGAGTAATTGTCGTTCTACCGATCATATAAGCATAATATGGCTAATAATATGAGTTAGATTGATAATAATAAGAGTAATAAGTATAGTAATTGTCGTTCTATCGATCATTTAAGCATAATATGGCTAATAATATGAGTTAGATTGATAGTAATAACAGTAATAAGTATAGTAATTGTTGTTCTATCGATAATATAAGCATAATATGGTGAATAATATGAGTTAGATTGATAATAATAAGAGTAATAAGTAGAGTAATTGTCGTTCTACCGATCATATAAGCATAATATGGCTAATAATATGAGTTAGATGGATAATAGTAAGAGTAATGTGTATAGTAAATGTCGTGCTATCGATCATATCTGCATAATATGGTTAATAATATGAGTTAGATTGATAATAGTAAGAGTAATGTGTATAGTAAATGTCGTGCTATCGATCATATCTGCACAATATGGTTAATAATATGAGTTAGATTGATAACAGTGAGTGTAATAAGTATAGTAATTGTCGTTCTATCGATCATATTAGCATAATATGGTCAATAATATGAATTAGATTGATAATAATAAGAGTAATAAGTATAGTAATTGTCGTTCTATCGATCATATAAGCATAATATGGTTAATAACATGAGTTAGATTGATAATAGTGAGTGTAATAAGTATAGTAAATGTCGTTCTGTCGATCATATTAGCATAATATAGCTAATAATATGGTTAGATTGATAATAATAAGAGTAATGAGTATAGTAATTGTAGTTCTATCGATCATTTAGGCATAATATGGCTAATAATATGAGTTAGATTGATAATAATATGAGTAATAAGTATAGTAATTGTCGTTCTATCGATCATATAAGCATAATATGGCTAATAATATGAGTTAGATTGATAATAATAAGAGTAATAAGTATAGTAATTGTCGTTCTATCGATCATTTAAGCATAATATGGCTAACAATATGAGTTAGATTGATAGTAATAACAGTAATAAGTATAGTAATTGTTGTTCTATCGATAATATAAGCATAATATGGTTAATAATATGAGTTAGATTGATAATAATAAGAGTAATAAGTAGAGTAATTGTCGTTCTACCGATCATATAAGCATAATATGGCTAATAATATGAGTTAGATGGATAATAATAAGAGTAATGAGTATAGTAATTGTCGTTCTATCGATCATATAAGCATAATATGGCTAATAATATGAGTTAGATTGATAATACTAAGAGTAGTGAGTATAGTAACTGTAGTTCTATTGCTCATATAAGCATAATATGGCTAATAATATGAGTTAGATTGATAATAATAAGAGTAGTAAGTATAGTAAATGTCGTGCTATCGATCATATCTGCATAATATGGTTAATAATATGAGTTAGATGGATAATAGTAAGAGTAATGTGTATAGTAAATGTCGTGCTATCGATCATATCTGCATAATATGGTTAATAATATGAGTTAGATTGATAATAGTAAGAGTAATGTGTATAGTAAATGTCGTGCTATCGATCATATCTGCACAATATGGTTAATAATATGAGTTAGATTGATAATAGTGAGTGTAATAAGTATAGTAAATGTCGTTCTGTCGATCATATTAGCATAATATAGCTAATAATATGGGTTAGATTGATAATAATAAGAGTAATGAGTATAGTAATTGTAGTTCTATCGATCATTTAAGCATAATATGGCTAATAATATGTGTTAGATTGATAATAATATGAGTAATAAGTATAGTAATTGTCGTTCTATCGATCATATAAGCATAATATGGCTAATAATATGAGTTAGGTTGATAATAATAAGAGTAATAAGTATAGTGATTGTCGTTCTACCGATCAAATTTGCATAATATGGTTAGTAATATGAGTTAGATTGATAACAGTGAGTGTAATAAGTATAGTAATTGTCGTTCTCTCGATCATATTAGCATAATATGGCTAATAATATGAGTTAGATTGATAATACTAAGAGTAGTGAGTATAGGATTGTAGTGCTATCGATCATTTAAGCATAATATGGCTAATAATATGAGTTGTATTGATAATAATAAAAGTAGTAAGTATAGTAATTGTCGTTCTATCGATAATATAAGCATAATATGGCTAATAATATGAGTTACATTGATAATACTAAGAGTAGTGAGTATAGTAATTCTCGATCTATCGATCATAGAAGCATAATAAGGCTAATAATATGAGTTAGATTGATAATAATAAGAGTAATGAGTATAGTAATTGTAGTTCTATCGATCATATCTGCATAATATGGTTAATAATATGAGTTAGATTGATAATAATAAGAGTAATAAGTATAGTAATTGTAGTTCTATTGCTCATATAAGCATAATATGGCTAATAATATGAGTTACATTCATAATAATAAGAGTAATAAGTATAGTAATTGTCGTTCTATCGATCATTTATGCATAATATGGCTAATAATATGAGTTAGATTGATAATAATAAGAGTAGTAAGTATAGTAAATGTCGTGCTATCGATCGTATCTGCATAATATGGTTAATAATATGAGTTAGATTGATAATAGTAAGAGTAATGTGTATAGTAAATGTCGTGCTATCGATCATATAAGCATAATATGGCTAATAACATGAGTTAGGTTGATAATAATAAGAGTAATAAGTATAGTGATTGTCGTTCTATCGATCAAATTTGCATAATATGGTTAATAATATGAGTTAGATTGATAACAGTGAGTGTAATAAGTATAGTAATTGTCGTTCTGTCGATCATATTAGCATAATATGGCTAATAATATGGGTTAGATTGATAATAATAAGAGTAATGAGTATAGTAATTGTAGTTCTATCGATCATTTAAGCATAATATGGCTAATAATATGAGTTAGATTGATAATAATAACAGTAATAAGTATAGTAATTGTCGTTCTATCGATATTATAAGCATAATATGGCTAATAATAAGAGTTAGATTGATAATATTAAGAGTAGTGAGGATAGTAATTCTCGTTCTGTCGATCATATAAGCATAATATGGCTAATAATATGAGTTAGATTGATAATAATAAGAGTAATAAGTATAGTAATTGTAGTTCTTTCGATCATATCTGCATAATATGGTTAATAATATGAGTTAGATTCACAATAATAAGAGTAATAAGTATAGTAATTGTCGTTCTATCGATCATATAAGCATAATATGGCTAATAATATGAGTTAGGTTGATAATAATAAGAGTAATAAGTATAGTAATTGTCGTTCTATCGATAATATAAGCATAATATGGCTAATAATATGAGTTAGATTGATAATACTAAGAGTAGTGAGTATAGTAATTCTCGTTCTATCGATCATAGAAGCATAATATGGCTAATAATATGAGTTAGATTGATAATAATAAGAGTAGTAAGTATAGTAAATGTCGTGCTATCGATCATATCTGCATAATATGGTTAATAATATGAGTTAGATTGATAATAGTAAGAGTAATGTGTATAGTAAATGTCGTGCTATCGATCATATCTGCATAATATGGTTAATAATATGAGTTAGATTGATAATAATAAGAGTAATAAGTATAGTATTTGTCGTTCTATCGATCATATAAGCATAATATGGCTAATAATATGAGTCAGATTTATAATAATAAGAGTAATAAGTATAGTAATTGTCGTTCTATCGATCACATCTGCATAATATGGTTAATAACATGAGTTAGATTGATAATAGTGAGTGTAATAAGTATAGTAAATGTCGTTCTATCGATCATATAATCATAATATGGGTAATAATATGAGTTGGATTGATAATAATAAGAGTAATGAGTAAAATAATTGCCGTTCTATCGATCATTTAAGCATAATATGGCTAAACATATGAGTTAGATTGATGATAATAAGAGTAATAAGTATAGTAAATGTCGTGCTATCGATCATATCTGCATAATATGGTTAATAATATGAGTTAGATTGATAATAGTGAGTGTAATAAGTATAGTAATTGTCGTTCTGTCGATCATATAAGCATAATATGGCTAATAATATGAGTTAGATGGATAATAATAAGAGTAATGAGTATAGTAATTGTCGTTCTATCGATCATATAAGCATAATATGGCTAATAATATGAGTTAGATTGATAATAATAAGAGTAATGAGTATAGTAATTCCAGTTCTATAGATCATATCTGCATAATATGGTTAATAATATGAGTTAGATTCATAATAATAGGAGTAATAGGTATAGCAAATGTCGTGCTATCGATCATATCTGCATAATATGGTTAATAATATGAGTTAGATTGATAATAATAAGAGTAATAAGTAGAGTAATTGTCGTTCTACCGATCATATAAGCATAATATGGCTAATAATATGAGTTAGATTGATAATAATAAGAGTAATAAGTATAGTAATTGTCGTTCTATCGATCATTTAAGCATAATATGGCTAATAATATGAGTTAGATTGATAGTAATAACAGTAATAAGTATAGTAATTGTTGTTCTATCGATAATATAAGCATAATATGGTTAATAATATGAGTTAGATTGATAATAATAAGAGTAATAAGTAGAGTAATTGTCGTTCTACCGATCATATAAGCATAATATGGCTAATAATATGAGTTAGATGGATAATAATAAGAGTAATGAGTATAGTAATTGTCGTTCTATCGATCATATAAGCATAATATGGCTAATAATATGAGTTAGATTGATAATACTAAGAGTAGTGAGTATAGTAACTGTAGTTCTATTGCTCATATAAGCATAATATGGCTAATAATATGAGTTAGATTGATAATAATAAGAGTAGTAAGTATAGTAAATGTCGTGCTATCGATCATATCTGCATAATATGGTTAATAATATGAGTTAGATGGATAATAGTAAGAGTAATGTGTATAGTAAATGTCGTGCTATCGATCATATCTGCATAATATGGTTAATAATATGAGTTAGATTGATAATAGTAAGAGTAATGTGTATAGTAAATGTCGTGCTATCGATCATATCTGCACAATATGGTTAATAATATGAGTCAGATTGATAATAGTGAGTGTAATAAGTATAGTAAATGTCGTTCTGTCGATCATATTAGCATAATATAGCTAATAATATGGGTTAGATTGATAATAATAAGAGTAGTAAGTATAGTAAATGTCGTGCTATCGATCGTATCTGCATAATATGGATAATAATATGAGTTAGATTGATAATAGTAAGAGTAATGTGTATAGTAAATGTCGTGCTATCGATCATATAAGCATAATATGGCTAATAACATGAGTTAGGTTGATAATAATAAGAGTAATAAGTATAGTGATTGTCGTTCTATCGATCAAATTTGCATAATATGGTTAATAATATGAGTTAGATTGATAACAGTGAGTGTAATAAGTACAGTAATTGTCGTTCTGTCGATCATATTAGCATAATATGGCTAATAATATGGGTTAGATTGATAATAATAAGAGTAATGAATATAGTAATTGTAGTTCTATCGATCATTTAAGCATAATATGGCTAATAATATGAGTTAGATTGATAATAATAACAGTAATAAGTATAGTAATTGTCGTTCTATCGATATTATAAGCATAATATGGCTAATAATAGGAGTTAGATTGATAATATTAAGAGTAGTGAGTATAGTAATTCTCGTTCTATCGATCATATAAGCATAATATGGCTAATAATATGAGTTAGATTGATAATAATAAGAGTAATAAGTATAGTAATTGTAGTTCTATCGATCATATCTGCATAATATGGTTAATAATATGAGTTAGATTCACAATAATAAGAGTAATAAGTATAGTAATTGTCGTTCTATCGATCATATAAGCATAATATGGCTAATAATATGAGTTAGGTTGATAATAATAAGAGTAATAAGTATAGTAATTGTAGTTCTATCGATCATATCTGCATAATATGGTTAATAGCATGAGTTAGATTGATAATAGTGAGTGTAATAAGTATAGTAAATGTCGTTCTGTCGATCATATTAGCATAATATAGCTAATAATATGGGTTAGATTGATAATAATAAGAGTAATGAGTATAGTAATTGTAGTTCTATCGATCATTTAAGCATAATATGGCTAATAATATGAGTTAGATTGATAATAATAACAGTAATAAGTATAGTAATTGTCGTTCTATCGATATTATAAGCATAATATGGCTAATAATAAGAGTTAGATTGATAATATTAAGAGTAGTGAGTATAGTAATTCTCGTTCTATCGATCATATAAGCATAATATGGCTAATAATATGGGTTAGATTGATAATAATAAGAGTAATGAGTATAGTAATTGTAGTTCTATCGATCATTTAAGCATAATATGGCTAATAATAAGAGTTAGATTGATAATATTAAGAGTAGTGAGTATAGTAATTCTCGTTCTATCGATCATATAAGCATAATATGGCTAATAATATGAGTTAGATTGATAATAATAAGAGTAATAAGTATAGTAATTGTAGTTCTATCGATCATATCTGCATAATATGGTTAATAATATGAGTTAGATTCATAATAATAGGAGTAATAAGTATAGTAATTGTCGTTCTATCGATCATATAAGCATAATATGGCTAATAATATGAGTTAGGTTGATAATAATAAGAGTAATAAGTATAGTGATTGTCGTTCTACCGATGAAATTTGCATAATATGGTTAATAATATGAGTTAGATTGATAACAGTGAGTGTAATAAGTATAGTAATTGTCGTTCTCTCGATCATATTAGCATAATATGGCTAATAATATGAGTTAGATTGATAATACTAAGAGTAGTGAGTATAGTAATTGTAGCTCTATCGATCATTTAAGCATAATATGGCTAATAATATGAGTTGGATTGATAATAATAAAAGTAGTAAGTATAGTAATTGTCGTTCTATCGATAATATAAGCATAATATGGCTAATAATATGAGTTACATTGATAATACTAAGAGTAGTGAGTATACTAATTCTCGTTCTATCGATCATAGAAGCATAATATGGTTAATAATATGAGTTAGATTCATAATAATAAGAGTAATAAGTATAGTAATTGTCGTTCTATCGATCATTTATGCATAATATGGTTAATAATATGAGTTAGGTTGATAATAATAAGAGTAATAAGTATAGAGATTGTCGTTCTAGCGATCAAATATGCATAATATGGTTAATAATATGAGTTAGATTGATAACAGTGAGTGTAATAAGTATAGTAATTGTCGTTCTCTCGATCATATTAGCATAATATGGCTAATAATATGAGTTAGATTGATAATACTAAGAGTAGTGAGTATAGTAATTGTAGCTCTATCGATCATTTAAGCATAATATGGCTAATAATATGAGTTGGATTGATAATAATAAAAGTAGTAAGTATAGTAATTGTCGTTCTATCGATAATATAAGCATAATATGGCTAATAATATGAGTTAGACTGATAATACTAAGAGTAGTGAGTATAGTAATTCTCGTTCTATAGATCATAGAAGCATAATATGGCTAACAATATGAGTTAGATTGATAATAATAAGAGAAATGAGTATAGTAATTGTAGTTCTATCGATCATTTAAGCATAATATGGCTAATAATATGAGTTAGATTGATAATAATAACAGTAATAAGTATAGTAATTGGCGTTCTATCGATCATATAAGCATAATATGGCTAATAATATGGGTTACATTGATAATAATAAGAGTAATGAGTATAGTAGTTGTAGTTCGATCGATCATTTAAGCATAATATGGCTAATAATATGAGTTAGATTGATAATAATAAGAGTAATAAGTATAGTAATTGTGGTTCTATCGATCATATCTGCATAATATGGTTAATAATATGAGTTAGATTCATAATGATAAGCGTAATAAGTATAGTAATTGTCGTTCTATCGATCATATAAGCATAATATGGCTAATAATATGAGTTAGGTTGATAATAATAAGAGTAATAAGTATAGTGATTGTCGTTCTACCGATCAAATTTGCATAATATGGTTAATAATATGAGTTAGATTGATAACAGTGAGTGTAATAAGTATAGTAATTGTCGTTCTCTCGATCATATTAGCATAATATGGCTAATAATATGAGTTAGATTGATAATACTAAGAGTAGTGAGTATAGTAATTGTAGTTCTATCGATCATTTAAGCATAATATGGCTAATAATATGAGTTGGATTGATAATAATAAAAGTAATAAGTATAGTAATTGTCATTCTATCGATCATATCTGCATAATATGGTTAATAGCATGAGTTAGATTGATAATAGTGAGTGTAATAAGTATAGTAAATGTCGTTCTGTCGATCATATTAGCATAATATAGCTAATAATATGGGTTAGATTGATAATAATAAGAGTAATGAGTATAGTAATTGTAGTTCTATCGATCATTTAAGCATATTATGGCTAATAATATGAGTTAGATTGATAATAATAACAGTAATAAGTATAGTAATTGTCGTTCTATCGATATTATAAGCATAATATGGCTAATAATAAGAGTTAGATTGATAATATTAAGAGTAGTGAGTATAGTAATTCTCGTTCTATCGATCATATAAGCATAAAATGGCTAATAATATGGGTTAGATTGATAATAATAAGAGTAATGAGTATAGTAATTGTAGTTCTATCGATCATTTAAGCATAATATGGCTAATAATAAGAGTTAGATTGATAATATTAAGAGTAGTGAGTATAGTAATTCTCGTTCTATCGATCATATAAGCATAATATGGCTAATAATATGAGTTAGATTGATAATAATAAGAGTAATAAGTATAGTAATTGTAGTTCTATCGATCATATCTGCATAATATGGTTAATAATATGAGTTAGATTCATAATAATAAGAGTAATAAGTATAGTAATTGTCGTTCTATCGATCATATAAGCATAATATGGCTAATAATATGAGTTAGGTTGATAATAATAAGAGTAATAAGTATAGTGATTGTCGTTCTACCGATCAAATTTGCATAATATGGTTAATAATATGAGTTAGATTGATAACAGTGAGTGTAATAAGTATAGTAATTGTCGTTCTCTCGATCATATTAGCATAATATGGCTAATAATATGAGTTAGATTGATAATACTAAGAGTAGTGAGTATAGTAATTGTAGCTCTATCGATCATTTAAGCATAATATGGCTAATAATATGAGTTGGATTGATAATAATAAAAGTAGTAAGTATAGTAATTGTCGTTCTATCGATAATATAAGCATAATATGGCTAATAATATGAGTTACATTGATAATACTAAGAGTAGTGAGTATAGTAATTCTCGTTCTATCGATCATAGAAGCATAATATGGCTAATAATATGAGTTAAATTGATAATAATAAGAGTAATGAGTATAGTAATTGTAGTTCTATCGATCATATCTGCATAATATGGTTAATAATATGAGTTAGATTGATAATAATAAGAGTAATAAGTATAGTAATTGTAGTTCTATTGCTCATATAAGCATAATATGGCTAATAATATGAGTTAGATTCATAATAATAAGAGTAATAAGTATAGTAAATGTCGTGCTATCGATCATATCTGCATAATATGGTTAATAATATGAGTTAGATTGATAATAGTAAGAGTAATGTGTATAGTAAATGTCGTGCTATCGATCATATCTGCATAATATGGCTAATAATATGAGTTAGATTCATAATAATAAGAGTAATAAGTATAGTAATTGTCGTTCTATCGATCATTTATGCATAATATGGTTAATAATATGAGTTAGGTTGATAATAATAAGAGTAATAAGTATAGAGATTGTCGTTCTAGCGATCAAATTTGCATAATATGGTTAATAATATGAGTTAGATTGATAACAGTGAGTGTAATAAGTATAGTGATTGTCGTTCTATCGATAATATAAGCATAATATGGCTAATAATATGAGTTAGATTGATAATACTAAGAGTAGTGAGTATAGTAATTCTCGTTCTATCGATCATAGAAGCATAATATGGTTAATAATATGAGTTAGATTCATAATAATAAGAGTAATAAGTATAGTAATTGTCGTTCTATCGATCATATAAGCATAATATGGCTAATAATATGAGTTAGGTTGATAATAATAAGAGGAATAAGTATAGTAATTGTAGTTCTATCGATCATACCTGCATAATATGGTTAATAATATGAGTTAGATTCATAATGATAAGAGTAATAAGTATAGTAATTGTCGTTCTATCGGTCATATAAGCATAATATGGCTAATAATATGAGTTAGGTTGATAATAATAAGAGTAATAAGTATAGTGATTGTCGTTCTACCTATCAAATTTGCATAATATGGTGAATAATATGAGTTAGATTGATAACAGTGAGTGTAATAAGTATAGTAATTGTCGTTCTCTCGATCATATTAGCATAATATGACTAATAACATGAGTTAGATTGATAATACTAAGAGTAGTGAGTATAGTAATTGTAGTTCTATCGATCATTTAAGCATAATATGGCTAATAATATGAGTTGGATTGATAATAATAAAAGTAATAAGTATAGTAATTGTCGTTCTATCGATAATATAAGCATAATATGGCTAATAATATGAGTTAGACTGATAATACTAAGAGTAGTGAGTATAGTAATTCTCGTTCTATCGATCATAGAAGCATAATATGGCTAATAATATGAGTTAGATTGATAATAATAAGAGAAATGAGTATAGTAATTGTAGTTCTATCGATCATTTAAGCATAATATGGCTAATAATATGAGTTAGATTGATAATAATAACAGTAATAAGTATAGTAATTGGCGTTCTATCGATCATATAAGCATAATATGGCTAA
The DNA here is from genome assembly GCF_050947335.1 of Megachile rotundata. NCBI lineage: Eukaryota > Metazoa > Arthropoda > Insecta > Hymenoptera > Megachilidae > Megachile > Megachile rotundata. The sequence continues at coordinate 30,426 of NW_027473722.1, read as the reverse complement.
TAATATGAGTTAGATTGATAATAATAAGAGTAATAAGTATAGTAATTGTCGTTCTATCGATCATATTAGCATAATATGGCTAATAATATGGGTTACATTGATAATAATAAGAGTAATGAGTATAGTAATTGTAGTTCGATCGATCATTTAAGCATAATATGGCTAATAATATGAGTTAGATTGATAATAATAAGAGTAATAAGTATAGTAATTGTGGTTCTATCGATCATATCTGCATAATATGGTTAATAATATGAGTTAGATTCATAATGATAAGCGTAATAAGTATAGTAATTGTCGTTCTATCGATCATATAAGCATAATATGGCTAATAATATGAGTTAGGTTGATAATAATAAGAGTAATAAGTATAGTGATTGTCGTTCTACCGATCAAATTTGCATAATATGGTTAATAATATGAGTTAGATTGATAACAGAGAGTGTAATAAGTATAGTAATTGTCGTTCTCTCGATCATATTAGCATAATATGGCTAATAATATGAGTTAGATTGATAATACTAAGAGTAGTGAGTATAGTAATTGTAGTTCTATCGATCATTTAAGCATAATATGGCTAATAATATGAGTTGGATTGATAATAATAAAAGTAATAAGTATAGTAATTGTCGTTCTATCGATAATATAAGCATAATATGGCTAATAATATGAGTTAGATTGATAATACTAAGAGTAGTGAGTATAGTAATTCTCGTTCTATCGATCATAGAAGCATAATATGGCTAATAATACGAGTTAGATTGATAATAATAAGAGTAATGAGTATAGTAATTGTAGTTCTATCGATGATTTAAGCATAATATGGTTAATAATATGAGTTAGATTGATAATAATAACAGTAATAAGTATAGTAATTGTCGTTCTATCGATATTATAAGCATAATATGGCTAATAATAAGAGTTAGATTGATAATATTAAGAGTAGTGAGTATAGTAATTCTCGTTCTATCGATCATATAAGCATAATATGGCTAATAATATGAGTTAGATTCACAATAATAAGAGTAATAAGTATAGTAATTGTCGTTCTATCGATCATATAAGCATAATATGGCTAATAATATGAGTTAGGTTGATAATAATAAGAGTAATAAGTATAGTAATTGTAGTTCTATCGATCATATCTGCATAATATGGTTAATAGCATGAGTTAGATTGATAATAGTGAGTGTAATAAGTATAGTAAATGTCGTTCTGTCGATCATATTAGCATAATATAGCTAATAATATGGGTTAGATTGATAATAATAAGAGTAATGAGTATAGTAATTGTAGTTCTATCGATCATTTAAGCATAATATGGCTAATAATATGAGTTAGATTGATAATAATAACAGTAATAAGTATAGTAATTGTCGTTCTATCGATATTATAAGCATAATATGGCTAATAATAAGAGTTAGATTGATAATATTAAGAGTAGTGAGTATAGTAATTCTCGTTCTATCGATCATATAAGCATAATATGGCTAATAATATGGGTTAGATTGATAATAATAAGAGTAATGAGTATAGTAATTGTAGTTCTATCGATCATTTAAGCATAATATGGCTAATAATAAGAGTTAGATTGATAATACTAAGAGTAGTGAGTATAGTAATTCTCGTTCTATCGATCATAGAAGCATAATATGGCTAATAATATGAGTTAGATTGATAATAATAAGAGTAATGAGTATAGTAATTGTAGTTCTATCGATCATTTAAGCATAATATGGCTAATAATATGAGTTAGATTGATAATAATAACAGTAATAAGTATAGTAATTGTCGTTCTATCGATATTATAAGCATAATATGGCTAATAATAAGAGTTAGATTGATAATATTAAGAGTAGTGACTATAGTAATTCTCGTTCTATCGATCATATAAGCATAATATGGCTAATAATATGAGTTAGATTGATAATAATAAGAGTAATAAGTATAGTAATTGTCGTTCTATCGATCATATTAGCATAATATGGCTAATAATATGGGTTACATTGATAATAATAAGAGTAATGAGTATAGTAATTGTAGTTCGATCGATCATTTAAGAATAATATGGCTAATAATATGAGTTAGATTGATAATAATAAGAGTAATAAGTATAGTAATTGTGGTTCTATCGATCATATCTGCATAATATGGTTAATAATATGAGTTAGATTCATAATGATAAGCGTAATAAGTATAGTAATTGTCGTTCTATCGATCATATAAGCATAATATGGTTAATAATATGAGTTAGGTTGATAATAATAAGAGTAATAAGTATAGTGATTGTCGTTCTACCGATCAAATTTGCATAATATGGTTAATAATATGAGTTAGATTGATAACAGTGAGTGTAATAAGTATAGTAATTGTCGTTCTCTCGATCATATTAGCATAATATGGCTAATAATATGAGTTAGATTGATAATACTAAGAGTAGTGAGTATAGTAATTGTAGTTCTATCGATCATTTAAGCATAATATGGCTAATAATATGAGTTGGATTGATAATAATAAAAGTAATAAGTATAGTAATTGTCGTTCTATCGATAATATAAGCATAATATGGCTAATAATATGAGTTAGATTGATAATACTAAGAGTAGTGAGTATAGTAATTCTCGTTCTATCGATCATAGAAGCATAATATGGCTAATAATACGAGTTAGATTGATAATAATAACAGTAATAAGTATAGTAATTGTCGTTCTATCGATATTATAAGCATAATATGGCTAATAATAAGAGTTAGATTGATAATATTAAGAGTAGTGAGTATAGTAATTCTCGTTCTATCGATCATATAAGCATAATATGGCTAATAATATGAGTTAGATTCACAATAATAAGAGTAATAAGTATAGTAATTGTCGTTCTATCGATCATATAAGCATAATATGGCTAATAATATGAGTTAGGTTGATAATAATAAGAGTAATAAGTATAGTAATTGTAGTTCTATCGATCATATCTGCATAATATGGTTAATAGCATGAGTTAGATTGATAATAGTGAGTGTAATAAGTATAGTAAATGTCGTTCTGTCGATCATATTAGCATAATATAGCTAATAATATGGGTTAGATTGATAATAATAAGAGTAATGAGTATAGTAATTGTAGTTCTATCGATCATTTAAGCATAATATGGCTAATAATATGAGTTAGATTGATAATAATAACAGTAATAAGTATAGTAATTGTCGTTCTATCGATATTATAAGCATAATATGGCTAATAATAAGAGTTAGATTGATAATATTAAGAGTAGTGAGTATAGTAATTATCGTTCTATCGATCATATAAGCATAATATGGCTAATAATATGGGTTAGATTGATAATAATAAGAGTAATGAGTATAGTAATTGTAGTTCTATCGATCATTTAAGCATAATATGGCTAATAATAAGAGTTAGATTGATAATACTAAGAGTAGTGAGTATAGTAATTCTCGTTCTATCGATCATAGAAGCATAATATGGCTAATAATATGAGTTAGATTGATAATAATAAGAGTAATGAGTATAGTAATTGTAGTTCTATCGATCATTTAAGCATAATATGGCTAATAATATGAGTTAGATTGATAATAATAACAGTAATGAGTATAGTAATTGTCGTTCTATCGATATTATAAGCATAATATGGCTAATAATAAGAGTTAGATTGATAATATTAAGAGTAGTGACTATAGTAATTCTCGTTCTATCGATCATATAAGCATAATATGGCTAATAATATGAGTTAGATTGATAACAATAAGAGTAATAAGTATAGTAATTGTAGTTCTATCGTTCATATCTGCATAATATGGTTAATAATATGAGTTAGATTGATAACAGTGAGTGTAATAAGTATAGTGATTGTCGTTCTATCGATAATATAAGCATAATATGGCTAATAATATGAGTTAGATTGATAATACTAAGAGTAGTGAGTATAGTAATTCTCGTTCTATCGATCATAGAAGCATAATATGGTTAATAATATGAGTTAGATTCATAATAATAAGAGTAATAAGTATAGTAATTGTCGTTCTATCGATCATATAAGCATAATATGGCTAATAATATGAGTTAGGTTGATAATAATAAGAGTAATAAGTGAAGTGATTGTCGTTCTATCGATCAAATTTGCATAATATGGTTAATAATATCAGTTAGATTGATAACAGTGAGTGTAATAAGTATAGTGATTGTCGTTCTCTCGATCATATTAGCATAATATGGCTAATAACATGAGTTAGATTGATAATACTAAGAGTAGTGAGTATAGTAATTGCAGTTCTATCGATCATTTAAGCATAATATGGCTAATAATATGAGTTGGATTGATAATAATAAAAGTAATAAGTATAGTAATTGTCGTTCTATCGATAATATAAGCATAATATGGCTAATAATATGAGTTAGACTGATAATACTAAGAGTAGTGAGTATAGTAATTCTCGTTCTATCGATCATAGAAGCATAATATGGCTAATAATATGAGTTAGATTGATAATAATAAGAGAAATGAGTATAGTAATTGTAGTTCTATCGATCATTTAAGCATAATATGGCTAATAATATGAGTTAGATTGATAATAATAACAGTAATAAGTATAATAATTGGCGTTCTATCGATCATATAAGCATAATATGGCTAATAATATGAGTTAGATTGATAATAATAAGAGTAATAAGTATAGTAATTGTCGTTCTATCGATCATATTAGCATAATATGGCTAATAATATGGGTTAGATTGATAATAATAAGAGCAATGAGTATAGTAATTGTAGTTCGATCGATCACTTAAGCATAATATGGCTAATAATATGAGTTAGATTGATAATAATAAGAGTAATAAGTATAGTAATTGTGGTTCTATCGATCATATCTGCATAATATGGTTAATAATATGAGTTAGATTCATAATGATAAGAGTAATAAGTATAGTAATTGTCGTTCTATCGATCATATAAGCATAATATGGCTAATAATATGAGTTAGGTTGATAATAATAAGAGTAATAAGTATAGTGATTGTCGTTCTACCGATCAAATTTGCATAATATGGTTAATAATATGAGTTAGATTGATAACAGTGAGTGTAATAAGTATAGTAATTGTCGTTCTCTCGATCATATTAGCATAATATGGCTAATAATATGAGTTAGATTGATAATACTAAGAGTAGTGAGTATAGTAATTGTAGTTCTATCGATCATTTAAGCATAATATGGCTAATAATATGAGTTGGATTGATAATAATAATAGTAATAAGTATAGTAATTGTCGTTCTATCGATAATATAAGCATAATATGGCTAATAATATGAGTTAGATTGATAATACTAAGAGTAGTGAGTATAGTAATTCTCGTTCTATCGATCATAGAAGCATAATATGGCTAATAATATGAGTTAGATTGATAATAATAAGAGTAATGAGTATAGTAATTGTAGTTCTATCGATCATTTAAGCATAATATGGCTAATAATATGAGTTAGATTGATAATAATAACAGTAATAAGTATAGTAATTGGCGTTCTATCGATCACATAAGCATAATATGGCTAATAATATGAGTTAGATTGATAATAATAAGAGTAATAAGTATAGTAATTGTCGTTCTATCGATCATTTAAGCATAATATGGCTAATAATATGAGTTATATTGATAGTAATAACAGTAATAAGTATAGTAATTGTCGTTCTATCGATAATATAAGGATAATATGGCTAATAATATGAGTTAGATTGATAATACTAAGAGTAGTGAGTATAGTAATTCTCGTTCTATCGATCATATAAGCATAATATGGCTAATAATATGGGTTAGATTGATAATAATAAGAGTAATGAGTATAGTAATTGTATTTCCATCGATCATTTAAGCATAATATGGCTAATAATATGAGTTAGATTGATAATAATAACAGTAATAAGTATAGTAATTGGCGTTCTATCGATATTATAAGCATAATATGGCTAATAATAAGAGTTAGATTGATAATAATAAGAGTAATGAGTATAGTAATTGTAGTTCTATCGATCATATCTGCATAATATGGTTAATAATATGAGTTAGATTCATAATAATAAGAGTAATAAGTATAGTAATTGTCGTTCTATCGATCATATAAGCATAATATGGCTAATAATATGAGATAGGTTGATAATAATAAGAGTAATAAGTATAGTAATTGTAGTTCTATCGATCATATCTGCATAATATGGTTAATAGCATGAGTTAGATTGATAATAGTGAGTGTAATAAGTATAGTAAATGTCGTTCTGTCGATCATATTAGCATAATATAGCTAATAATATGGGTTAGATTGATAATAATAAGAGTAATGAGTATAGTAATTCCAGTTCTATCGATCATTTAAGCATAATATGGCTAATAATATGAGTTAGATTGATAATAATAACAGTAATAAGTATAGTAATTGTCGTTCTATCGATATTATAAGCATAATATGGCTAATAATAAGAGTTAGATTGATAATATTAAGAGTAGTGAGTATAGTAATTCTCGTTCTATCGATCATATAAGCATAATATGGCTAATAATATGGGTTAGATTGATAATAATAAGAGTAATGAGTATAGTAATTGTAGTTCTATCGATCATTTAAGCATAATATGGCTAATAATAAGAGTTAGATTGATAATACTAAGAGTAGTGAGTATAGTAATTCTCGTTCTATCGATCATAGAAGCATAATATGGCTAATAATATGAGTTAGATTGATAATAATAAGAGTAATGAGTATAGTAATTGTAGTTCTATCGATCATTTAAGCATAATATGGCTAATAATATGAGTTAGATTGATAATAATAACAGTAATAAGTATAGTAATTGTCGTTCTATCGATATTATAAGCATAATATGGCTAATAATAAGAGTTAGATTGATAATATTAAGAGTAGTGAGTATAGTAATTCTCGTTCTATCGATCATATAAGCATAATATGGCTAATAATATGAGTTAGATTGATAACAATAAGAGTAATAAGTATAGTAATTGTAGTTCTATCGATCATATCTGCATAATATGGTTAATAATATGAGTTAGATTGATAACAGTGAGTGTAATAAGTATAGTGATTGTCGTTCTATCGATAATATAAGCATAATATGGCTAATAATATGAGTTAGATTGATAATACTAAGAGTAGTGAGTATAGTAATTCTCGTTCTATCGATCATAGAAGCATAATATGGTTAATAATATGAGTTAGATTCATAATAATAAGAGTAATAAGTATAGTAATTGTCGTTCTATCGATCATATAAGCATAATATGGCTAATAATATGAGTTAGGTTGATAATAATAAGAGTAATAAGTATAGTGATTGTCGTTCTATCGATCAAATTTGCATAATATGGTTAATAATATCAGTTAGATTGATAACAGTGAGTGTAATAAGTATAGTGATTGTCGTTCTCTCGATCATATTAGCATAATATGGCTAATAACATGAGTTAGATTGATAATACTAAGAGTAGTGAGTATAGTAATTGCAGTTCTATCGATCATTTAAGCATAATATGGCTAATAATATGAGTTGGATTGATAATAATAAAAGTAATAAGTATAGTAATTGTCGTTCTATCGATAATATAAGCATAATATGGCTAATAATATGAGTTAGACTGATAATACTAAGAGTAGTGAGTATAGTAATTCTCGTTCTATCGATCATAGAAGCATAATATGGCTAATAATATGAGTTAGATTGATAATAATAAGAGAAATGAGTATAGTAATTGTAGTTCTATCGATCATTTAAGCATAATATGGCTAATAATATGAGTTAGATTGATAATAATAACAGTAATAAGTATAATAATTGGCGTTCTATCGATCATATAAGCATAATATGGCTAATAATATGAGTTAGATTGATAATAATAAGAGTAATAAGTATAGTAATTGTCGTTCTATCGATCATATTAGCATAATATGGCTAATAATATGGGTTAGATTGATAATAATAAGAGCAATGAGTATAGTAATTGTAGTTCGATCGATCATTTAAGCATAATATGGCTAATAATATGAGTTAGATTGATAATAATAAGAGTAATAAGTATAGTAATTGTGGTTCTATCGATCATATCTGCATAATATGGTTAATAATATGAGTTAGATTCATAATGATAAGAGTAATAAGTATAGTAATTGTCGTTCTATCGATCATATAAGCATAATATGGCTAATAATATGAGTTAGGTTGATAATAATAAGAGTAATAAGTACAGTGATTGTCGTTCTACCGATCAAATTTGCATAATATGGTTAATAATATGAGTTAGATTGATAACAGTGAGTGTAATAAGTATAGTAATTGTCGTTCTCTCGATCATATTAGCATAATATGGCTAATAATATGAGTTAGATTGATAATACTAAGAGTAGTGAGTATAGTAATTGTAGTTCTATCGATCATTTAAGCATAATATGGCTAATAATATGAGTTGGATTGATAATAATAAAAGTAATAAGTATAGTAATTGTCGTTCTATCGATAATATAAGCATAATATGGCTAATAATATGAGTTAGATTGATAATACTAAGAGTAGTGAGTATAGTAATTCTCGTTCTATCGATCATAGAAGCATAATATGGCTAATAATATGAGTTAGATTGATAATAATAAGAGTAATGAGTATAGTAATTGTAGTTCTATCGATCATTTAAGCATAATATGGCTAATAATATGAGTTAGATTGATAATAATAACAGTAATAAGTATAGTAATTGGCGTTCTATCGATCACATAAGCATAATATGGCTAATAATATGAGTTAGATTGATAATAATAAGAGTAATAAGTATAGTAATTGTCGTTCTATCGATCATTTAAGCATAATATGGCTAATAATATGAGTTATATTGATAGTAATAACAGTAATAAGTATAGTAATTGTCGTTCTATCGATAATATAAGGATAATATGGCTAATAATATGAGTTAGATTGATAATACTAAGAGTAGTGAGTATAGTAATTCTCGTTCTATCGATCATATAAGCATAATATGGCTAATAATATGGGTTAGATTGATAATAATAAGAGTAATGAGTATAGTAATTGTATTTCCATCGATCATTTAAGCATAATATGGCTAATAATATGAGTTAGATTGATAATAATAACAGTAATAAGTATAGTAATTGGCGTTCTATCGATATTATAAGCATAATATGGCTAATAATAAGAGTTAGATTGATAATAATAAGAGTAATGAGTATAGTAATTGTAGTTCTATCGATCATATCTGCATAATATGGTTAATAATATGAGTTAGATTCATAATAATAAGAGTAATAAGTATAGTAATTGTCGTTCTATCGATCATATAAGCATAATATGGCTAATAATATGAGATAGGTTGATAATAATAAGAGTAATAAGTATAGTGATTGTCGTTCTAGCGATCAAATTTGCATAATATGGTTAATAATATGAGTTAGATTGATAACAGTGAGTGTAATAAGTATAGTGATTGTCGTTCTATCGATAATATAAGCATAATATGGCTAATAATATGAGTTAGATTGATAATACTAAGAGTAGTGAGTATAGTAATTCTCGTTCTATCGATCATATAAGCATAATATGGCTAATAATATGAGTTAGATTGATAATAATAAGAGTAATAAGTATAGTAATTGTAGTTCTATCGATCATATCTGCATAATATGGTTAATAATATGAGTTAGATTCATAATGATAAGAGTAATAAGTATAGTAATTGTAGTTCTATTGCTCATATAAGCATAATATGGCTAGTAATAAGAGTTAGATTGATAATATTAAGAGTAGTGAGTATGGTAATTCTCGTTCTATCGATCATATAAGCATAATATGGCTAATAATATGAGTTAGATTGATAATAATAAGAGTAATAAGTATAGTAATTGTAGTACTATCGATCATATCTGCATAATATGGTTAGTAATATGAGTTAGATTCATAATGATAAGAGTAATAAGTATAGTAATTGTCGTTCTATCGATCATATAAGCATAATATGGCTAATAATATGAGTTAGGTTGATAATAATAAGAGTAATAAGTATAGTGATTGTCATTCTACCGCTCAAATTTGCACAATATGGTTAATAATATGAGTTAGATTGATAACAGTGAGTGTAATAAGTATAGTAATTGTCGTTCTCTCGATCATATTAGCATAATATGGCTAATAATATGAGTTAGATTGATAATACTAAGAGTAGTGAGTATAGTAATTGTAGTTCTGTCGATCATTTAAGCATAATATGGCTAACAATATGAGTTGGATTGATAATAATAACAGTAATAAGTATAGTAATTGGCGTTCTATCGATATTATAAGCATAATATGGCTAATAATAAGAGTTAGATTGATAATATTAAGAGTAGTGCGTATAGTAATTCTCGTTCTATCGATCATATAAGCATAATATGGCTAATAATATGAGTTAGATTGATAATAATAAGAGTAATAAGTATAGTAATTGTAGTTCTATCGATCATATCTGCATAATATGGTTAATAATATGAGTTAGATTCACAATAATAAGAGTAATAAGTATAGTAATTGTAGTTCTATTGCTCATATAAGCATAATATGGCTAATAATATGAGTTAGATTGATAATAATAAGAGTAATAAGTATAGTAATTGTCGTTCTATCGATCATTTAAGCATAATATGGCTAATAATATGAGTTAGATTGATAATAATAAGAGTAATGAGTATCGTAATTGTAGTTCTATCGATCATATCTGCATAATATGGTTAATAATATGAGTTAGATTGATAACAGTGAGTGTAATAAGTATAGTGATTGTCGTTCTATCGATAATATAAGCATAATATGGCTAATAATATGAGTTAGATTGATAATACTAAGAGTAGTGAGTATAGTAATTCTCGTTCTATCGATCATAGAAGCATAATATGGCTAATAATATGAGTTAGATTGATAATAATAAGAGTAATGAGTATAGTAATTGTAGTTCTATCGATCATATCTGCATAATATGGTTAATAATATGAGTTAGATTGATAATAATAAGAGTAATAAGTATAGTAATTGTAGTTCTATTGCTCATATAAGCATAATATGGCTAATAATATGAGTTAGATTGATAATAGTAAGAGTAATAAGTATAGTAATTGTCGTTCTATCGATCATTTAAGCATAATATGGCTAATAATATGAGTTAGATTGATAATAATAAGAGTAATGAGTATAGTAATTGTAGTTCTATCGATCATATCTGCATAATATGGTTAATAATATGAGTTAGATTCGTAATAATGAGAGTAATAAGTATAGTAATTGTCGTTCTATCGATCATATAAGCATAATATGGGTAATAATATGAGTTAAATTGATAATAATAAGAGTAATAAGTACAGTAATTGCCGTTCTATCGATCATTTAAGCATAATATGGCTAATAATATGAGTTAGATTGATAATACTAAGAGTAGTGAGTATAGTAATTCTCGTTCTATCGATCATATAAGCATAATATGGCCAATAATATGAGTTAGATTGATAATACTAAGAGTAGTGAGTATAGTAATTCTCGTTCTATCGATCATAGAAGCATAATATGGCTAATAATATGAGTTAGATTGATAATAATAACAGTAATAAGTATAGTAATTGGCGTTCTATCGATCATATAAGCACAATATGGCTAATAATATGAGTCAGATTGATAATAATAAGAGTAATAAGTAATGTAATTGTCGTTCTATCGATCATTTAAGCATAATATGGCTAATAATATGAGTTATATTGATAGTAATAACAGTAATAAGTATAGTAATTGTCGTTCTATCGATAATATAAGGATAATATGGCTAATAATATGAGTTAGATTGATAATACTAAGAGTAGTGAGTATAGTAATTCTCGTTCTATGGATCATATAAGCATAATATGGCTAATAATATGGGTTAGATTGATAATAATAAGAGTAATGAGTATAGTAATTGTAGTTCCATCGATCATTTAAGCATAATATGGCTAATAATATGAGTTAGATTGATAATAATAACAGTAATAAGTATAGTAATTGTCGTTCTATCGATATTATAAGCATAATATGGCTAATAATAAGAGTTAGATTGATAATATTAAGAGTAGTGAGTATAGTAATTCTCGTTCTATCAATCATATAAGCATAATATGGCTAATAATATGAGTTAGATTGATAATAATAAGAGTAATAAGTATAGTAATTGTAGTTCTATCGATCATATCTGCATAATATGGTTAATAATATGAGTTAGATTCACAATAATAAGAGTAATAAGTATAGTAATTGTCGTTCTATCGATCATATAAGCATAATATGGCTAATAATATGAGTTAGGTTGATAATCATAAGAGTAATAAGTATAGTAATTGTAGTTCTATCGATCATATCTGCATAATATGGTTAATAATATGAGTTAGATTCATAATGATAAGAGTACTAAGTATAGTAATTGTCGTTCTATCGATCATATAAGCATAATATGGCTAATAATATGAGTTAGGTTGATAATAATAAGAGTAATAAGTATAGTGATTGTCGTTCTACCGATCATATCTGCATAATATGGTTAATAATATGAGTTAGATTGATAATAATAAGAGTAATAAGTATAGTAATTGTCGTTCTATCGATCATATAAGCATAATGTGGCTAATAATGTGAGTTAGATTGATAATACTAAGAGTAGTGAGTATAGTAATTGTAGTTCTAGCGATCATTTAAGCATAATATGGCTAATAATATGAGTTGGATTGATAATAATAAAAGTAATAAGTATAGTAATTGTCGTTCTATCGATAATATAACCATAATATGGCTAATAATATGAGTTAGATTGATAATACTAAGAGTAGTGAGTATAGTAATTCTCGTTCTATCGATCATAGAAGCATAATATGGCTAATAATATGAGTTAGATTGATAATAATAAGAGTAATGAGTATAGTAATTGTAGTTCTATCGATCATTTAAGCATAATATGGCTAATAATATGAGTTAGATTGATAATAATAACAGTAATAAGTATAGTAATTGGCGTTCTATCGATCATATAAGCATAATATGGCTAATAATATGAGTTAGATTGATAATAATAAGAGTAATAAGTATAGTAATTGTCGTTCTATCGATCATTTAAGCATAATATGGCTAATAATATGAGTTATATTGATAGTAATAACAGTAATAAGTATAGTAATTGTCGTTGAATCGATAATATAAGGATAATATGGCTAATAATATGAGTTAGATTGATAATACTAAGAGTAGTGAGTATAGTAATTCTCGTTCTATCGATCATATAAGCATAATATGGCTAAGAATATGGGTTAGATTGATAATAATAAGAGTAATGAGTATAGTAATTGTAGTTCCATCGATCATTTAAGCATAATATGGCTAATAATATGAGTTAGATTGATAATAATAACAGTAATAAGTATAGTAATTGGCGTTCTATCGATATTATAAGCATAATATGGCTAATAATAAGAGTTAGATTGATAATAATAAGAGTAATGAGTATAGTAATTGTAGTTCTATCGATCATATCTGCATAATATGGTTAATAATATGAGTTAGATTCGTAATAATGAGAGTAATAAGTATAGTAATTGTCGTTCTATCGATCATATAAGCATAATATGGGTAATAATATGAGTTAAATTGATAATAATAAGAGTAATAAGTACAGTAATTGCCGTTCTATCGATCATTTAAGCATAATATGGCTAATAATATGAGTTAGATTGATAATACTAAGAGTAGTGAGTATAGTAATTCTCGTTCTATCGATCATATAAGCATAATATGGCCAATAATATGAGTTAGATTGATAATACTAAGAGTAGTGAGTATAGTCATTCTCGTTCTATCGATCATATAAGCTTAATATGGCTAATAATATGGGTTAGATTGATAATAATAAGAGTAATGAGTATAGTAATTGTAGTTCCATCGATCATTTAAGCATAATATGGCTAATAATATGAGTTAGATTGATAATAATAACAGTAATAAGTATAGTAATTGTCGTTCTATCGATATTATAAGCATAATATGGCTAATAATAAGAGTTAGATTGATAATATTAAGAGTAGTGAGTATAGTAATTCTCGTTCTATCAATCATATAAGCATAATATGGCTAATAATATGAGTTAGATTGATAATAATAAGAGTAATAAGTATAGTAATTGTAGTTCTATCGATCATATCTGCATAATATGGTTAATAATATGAGTTAGATTCACAATAATAAGAGTAATAAGTATAGTAATTGTCGTTCTATCGATCATATAAGCATAATATGGCTAATAATATGAGTTAGGTTGATAATCATAAGAGTAATAAGTATAGTAATTGTAGTTCTATCGATCATATCTGCATAATATGGTTAATAATATGAGTTAGATTCATAATGATAAGAGTACTAAGTATAGTAATTGTCGTTCTATCGATCATATAAGCATAATATGGCTAATAATATGAGTTAGGTTGATAATAATAAGAGTAATAAGTATAGTGATTGTCGTTCTACCGATCATATCTGCATAATATGGTTAATAATATGAGTTAGATTGATAATAATAAGAGTAATAAGTATAGTAATTGTCGTTCTATCGATCATATAAGCATAATGTGGCTAATAATGTGAGTTAGATTGATAATACTAAGAGTAGTGAGTATAGTAATTGTAGTTCTAGCGATCATTTAAGCATAATATGGCTAATAATATGAGTTGGATTGATAATAATAAAAGTAATAAGTATAGTAATTGTCGTTCTATCGATAATATAACCATAATATGGCTAATAATATGAGTTAGATTGATAATACTAAGAGTAGTGAGTATAGTAATTCTCGTTCTATCGATCATAGAAGCATAATATGGCTAATAATATGAGTTAGATTGATAATAATAAGAGTAATGAGTATAGTAATTGTAGTTCTATCGATCATTTAAGCATAATATGGCTAATAATATGAGTTAGATTGATAATAATAACAGTAATAAGTATAGTAATTGTCGTTGAATCGATAATATAAGGATAATATGGCTAATAATATGAGTTAGATTGATAATACTAAGAGTAGTGAGTATAGTAATTCTCGTTCTATCGATCATATAAGCATAATATGGCTAAGAATATGGGTTAGATTGATAATAATAAGAGTAATGAGTATAGTAATTGTAGTTCCATCGATCATTTAAGCATAATATGGCTAATAATATGAGTTAGATTGATAATAATGACAGTAATAAGTATAGTAATTGGCGTTCTATCGATATTATAAGCATAATATGGCTAATAATAAGAGTTAGATTGATAATAATAAGAGTAATGAGTATAGTAATTGTAGTTCTATCGATCATATCTGCATAATATGGTTAATAATATGAGTTAGATTCGTAATAATGAGAGTAATAAGTATAGTAATTGTCGTTCTATCGATCATATAAGCATAATATGGGTAATAATATGAGTTAAAATGATAATAATAAGAGTAATAAGTACAGTAATTGCCGTTCTATCGATCATTTAAGCATAATATGGCTAATAATATGAGTTAGATTGATAATACTAAGAGTAGTGAGTATAGTAATTCTCGTTCTATCGATCATATAAGCATAATATGGCCAATAATATGAGTTAGATTGATAATACTAAGAGTAGTGAGTATAGTCATTCTCCGTTCTATCGATCATATAAGCTTAATATGGCTAATAATATGGGTTAGATTGATAATAATAAGAGTAATGAGTATAGTAATTGTAGTTCTATCGATCATTTAAGCATAATATGGCTAATAATATGAGTTAGATTGATAATAATAACAGTAATAAGTATAGTAATTGGCGTTCTATCGATATCATAAGCATAATATGGCTAATAATAAGGGTTAGATTGATAATAATAAGAGTAATGAGTATAGTAATTGTAGTTCTATCGATCATATCTGCATAATATGGTTAATAATATGAGTTAGATTCATAATAATAAGAGTAATAAGTATAGTAATTGTAGTTCTATTGCTCATATAAGCATAATATGGCTAATAATATGAGTTAGATTGATAATAATAACAGTAATAAGTATAGTAATTGTGGTTCTATCGATATTATAAGCATAATATGGCTAATAATAAGAGTTAGATTGATAATATTAAGAGTAGTGAGTATAGTAATTCTCGTTCTATTGATCATATAAGCATAATATGGCTAATAATATGAGTTAGATTGATAATAATAAGAGTAATAAGTATAGTAATTGTAGTTCTATCGATCATATCTGCATAATATGGTTAATAATATGAGTTAGATTCATAATGATAAGAGTAATGAGTATAGTAATTGTCGTTCTATCGATCATATAAGCATAATATGGCTAATAATATGAGTTAGGTTGATAATAATAAGAGTAATAAGTATAGTGATTGTCGTTCTACCGATCAAATTTGCATAATATGGTTAATAATATGAGTTAGATTGATAACAGTGAGTGTAATAAGTATAGTAATTGTCGTTCTCTCGATCATATTAGCATAATATGGCTAATAATATGAGTTAGATTGATAATACTAAGAGTAGTGAGTATAGTAATTGTAGTTCTATCGATCATTTAAGCATAATATGGCTAATAATATGAGTTGGATTGATAATAATAAAAGTAATAAGTATAGTAATTGTCGTTCTATCGATAATATAAGCATAATATGGCTAATAATATGAGTTAGATTGATAATACTAAGAGTAGTGAGTATAGTAATTCTCGTTCTATCGATCATAGAAGCATAATATGGCTAATAATATGAGTTAGATTGATAATAATAACAGTAATAAGTATAGTAATTGGCGTTCTATCGATCATATAAGCACAATATGGCTAATAATATGAGTCAGATTGATAATAATAAGAGTAATAAGTATAGTAATTGTCGTTCTATCGATCATTTAAGCATAATATGGCTAATAATATGAGTTATATTGATAGTAATAACAGTAATAAGTATAGTAATTGTCGTTCTATCGATAATATAAGGATAATATGGCTAATAATATGAGTTAGATTGATAATACTAAGAGTAGTGAGTATAGTAATTCTCGTTCTATCGATCATATAAGCATAATATGGCTAATAATATGGGTTAGATTGATAATAATAAGAGTAATGAGTATAGTAACTGTAGTTCCATCGATCATTTAAGCATAATATGGCTAATAATATGAGTTAGATTGATAATAATAACAGTAATAAGTATAGTAATCGTCGTTCTATCGATATTATAAGCATAATATGGCTAATAATAAGAGTTAGATTGATAATATTAAGAGTAGTGAGTATAGTAATTCTCGTTCTATCAATCATATAAGCATAATATGGCTAATAATATGAGTTAGATTGATAATAATAAGAGTAATAAGTATAGTAATTGTAGTTCTATCGATCATATCTGCATAATATGGTTAATAATATGAGTTAGATTCACAATAATAAGAGTAATAAGTATAGTAATTGTCGTTCTATCGATCATATAAGCATAATATGGCTAATAATATGAGTTAGGTTGATAATCATAAGAGTAATAAGTATAGTAATTGTAGTTCTATCGATCATATCTGCATAATATGGTTAATAATATGAGTTAGATTCATAATGATAAGAGTACTAAGTATAGTAATTGTCGTTCTATCGATCATATAAGCATAATATGGCTAATAATATGAGTTAGATTGATAATAATAAGAGTAATAAGTATAGTGATTGTCGTTCTACCGATCATATCTGCATAATATGGTTAATAATATGAGTTAGATTGATAATAATAAGAGTAATAAGTATAGTAATTGTCGTTCTATCGATCATATAAGCATAATGTGGCTAATAATGTGAGTTAGATTGATAATACTAAGAGTAGTGAGTATAGTAATTGTAGTTCTAGCGATCATTTAAGCATAATACGGCTAATAATATGAGTTGGATTGATAATAATAAAAGTAATAAGTATAGTAATTGTCGTTCTATCGATAATATAACCATAATATGGCTAATAATATGAGTTAGATTGATAATACTAAGAGTAGTGAGTATAGTAATTCTCGTTCTATCGATCATTTAAGCATAATATGGCTAATAATATGAGTTATATTGATAATAATAACAGTAATAAGTATAGTAATTGTAGTTCTATCGATCATATCTGCATAATATGGTTAATAATATGAGTTAGATTGATAATACTAAGAGTAGTGAGTATAGTAATTGTCGTTCTATCGATCATATAAGCATAATATGGCTAATAATATGAGTTAGGTTGATAATAATAAGAGTAATAAGTATAGTGATTGTCGTTCTATCGATCAAATTTGCATAATATGGTTAATAATATGAGTTAGATTGATAACAGTGAGTGTAATAAGTATAGTAATTGGCGTTCTGTCGATCATATTAGCATAATATGGCTAATAATATGGGTTAGATTGATAATAATAAGAGTAATGAGTATAGTAATTGTAGTTCTATCGATCATTTAAGCATAATATGGCTAATAATATGAGTTAGATTGATAATAATAACAGTAATAAGTATAGTAATTGTCGTTCTATCGATATTATAAGCATAATATGGCTAATAATAAGAGTTAGATTGATAATATTAAGAGTAGTGAGTATAGTAATTCTCGTTCTATCAATCATATAAGCATAATATGGCTAATAATATGAGTTAGATTGATAATAATAAGAGTAATAAGTATAGTAATTGTAGTTCTATCGATCATATCTTCATAATATGGTTAATAATATGAGTTAGATTCACAATAATAAGAGTAATAAGTATAGTAATTGTCGTTCTATCGATCATATAAACATAATATGGCTAATAATATGAGTTAGGTTGATAATCATAAGAGTAATAAGTATAGTAATTGTAGTTCTATCGATCATATCTGCATAATATGGTTAATAATATGAGTTAGATTCATAATGATAAGAGTACTAAGTATAGTAATTGTCGTTCTATCGATCATATAAGCATAATATGGCTAATAATATGAGTTAGATTGATAATAATAAGAGTAATGAGTATAGTAATTGTAGTTCCATCGATCATTTAAGCATAATATGGCTAATAATATGAGTTAGATTGATAATAATAACAGTAATAAGTATAGTAATTGGCGTTCTATCGATATTATAAGCATAATATGGCTAATAATAAGAGTTGGATTGATAATAATAAGAGTAATGAGTATAGTAATTGTAGTTCTATCGATCATATCTGCATAATATGGTTCATAATATGAGTTAGATTCATAATAATAAGAGTAATAAGTATAGTAATTGTCGTTCTATCGACCATATAAGCATAATATGGCTAATAATATGAGTTAGGTTGATAATAATAAGAGTAATAAGTATAGTGATTGTCGTTCTATCGATCAAATTTGCATAATATGGTTAATAATATGAGTTAGATTGATAACAGTGAGTGTAATAAGTATAGTAATTGTCGTTCTGTCGATCATATTAGCATAATATGGCGAATAATATGGTTTAGATTGATAATAATAAGAGTAATGAGTATAGTAATTGTAGTTCTATCGATCATTTAAGCATAATATGGCTAATAATATGAGTTAGATTGATAATAATAACAGTAATAAGTATAGTAATTGTCGTTCTATCTATATTATAAGCATAATATGGCTAATAATAAGAGTTAGATTGATAATATTAAGAGTAGTGAGTATAGTAATTCGCGTTCTATCGATCATATAAGCATAATATGGCTAATAATATGAGTTAGATTGATAATAATAAGAGTAATAAGTACAGTAATTGCCGTTCTATCGATCATTTAAGCATACTATGGCTAATAATATGAGTTAGATTGATAATACTAAGAGTAGTGAGTATAGTAATTCTCGTTCTATCGATCATATAAGCATAATATGGCCAATAATATGAGTTAGATTGATAATACTAAGAGTAGTGAGTATAGTAATTCTCGTTCTATCGATCATATAAGCTTAATATGGCTAATAATATGGGTTAGATTGATAATAATAAGAGTAATGAGTATAGTAATTGTAGTTCTATCGATCATTTAAGCATAATATGGCTAATAATATAAGTTATATTGATAGTAATAACAGTAATAAGTATAGTAATTGTCGTTCTATCGATAATATAAGGATAATATGGCTAATAATATGAGTTAGATTGATAATACTAAGAGTAGTGAGTATAGTAATTCTCGTTCTATCGATCATATAAGCATAATATGGCTAATAATATGGGTTAGATTGATAATAATAGGAGTAATGAGTATAGTAATTGTAGTTCCATCGATCATTTAAGCATAATATGGCTAATAATATGAGTTAGATTGATAATAATGACAGTAATAAGTATAGTAATTGGCGTTCTATCGATATTATAAGCATAATATGGCTAATAATAAGGGTTAGATTGATAATAATAAGAGTAATGAGTATAGTAATTGTAGTTCTATCGATCATATCTGCATAATATGGTTAATAATATGAGTTAGATTCATAATAATAAGAGTAATAAGTATAGTAATTGTAGTTCTATTGCTCATATAAGCATAATATGGCTAATAATATGAGTTAGATTGATAATAATAACAGTAATAAGTATAGTAATTGTGGTTCTATCGATATTATAAGCATAATATGGCTAATAATAAGAGTTAGATTGATAATATTAAGAGTAGTGAGTATAGTAATTCTCGTTCTATTGATCATATAAGCATAATGTGGCTAATAATATGAGTTAGATTGATAATAATAAGAGTAATAAGTATAGTAATTGTAGTTCTATCGATCATATCTGCATAATATGGTTAATAATATGAGTTAGATTCATAATGATAAGAGTAATAAGTATAGTAATTGTCGTTCTATCGATCATATAAGCATAATATGGCTAATAATATGAGTTAGGTTGATAATAATAAGAGTAATAAGTATAGTGATTGTCGTTCTACCGATCAAATTTGCATAATATGGTTAATAATATGAGTTAGATTGATAACAGTGAGTGTAATAAGTATAGTAATTGGCGTTCTGTCGATCATATTAGCATAATATGGCTAATAATATGGGTTAGATTGATAATAATAAGAGTAATGAGTATAGTAATTGTAGTTCTATCGATCATTTAAGCATAATATGGCTAATAATATGAGTTAGATTGATAATAATAACAGTAATAAGTATAGTAATTGTCGTTCTATCGATATTATAAGCATAATATGGCTAATAATAAGAGTTAGATTGATAATATTAAGAGTAGTGAGTATAGTAATTCTCGTTCTATCAATCATATAAGCATAATATGGCTAATAATATGAGTTAGATTGATAATAATAAGAGTAATAAGTATAGTAATTGTAGTTCTATCGATCATATCTGCATAATATGGTTAATAATATGAGTTAGATTCACAATAATAAGAGTAATAAGTATAGTAATTGTCGTTCTATCGATCATATAAGCATAATATGGCTAATAATATGAGTTAGGTTGATAATCATAAGAGTAATAAGTATAGTAATTGTAGTTCTATCGATCATATCTGCATAATATGGTTAATAATATGAGTTAGATTCATAATGATAAGAGTACTAAGTATAGTAATTGTCGTTCTATCGATCATATAAGCATAATATGGCTAATAATATGAGTTAGGTTGATAATAATAAGAGTAATAAGTATAGTGATTGTCGTTCTACCGATCAAATTTGCATAATATGGTTAATAATATGAGTTAGATTGATAACAGTGAGTGTAATAAGTATAGTAATTGTCGTTCTCTCGATCATATTAGCATAATATGGCTAATAATATGAGTTAGATTGATAATACTAAGAGTAGTGAGTATAGTAATTGTAGTTCTATCGATCATTTAAGCATAATATGGCTAATAATATGAGTTGGATTGATAATAATAAAAGTAATAGGTATAGTAATTGTCGTTCTATCGATAATATAAGCATAATATGGCTAATAATATGAGTTAGATTGATAATACTAAGAGTAGTGAGTATAGTAATTCTCGTTCTATCGATCATAGAAGAATAATATGGCTAATAATATGAGTTAGATTGATAATAATAAGAGTAATGAGTATAGTAATTGTAGTTCTATCGATCATTTAAGCATAATATGGCTAATAATATGAGTTAGATTGATAATAATAACAGTAATAAGTATAGTAATTGGCGTTCTATCGATCATATAAGCATAATATGGCTAATAATATGAGTTAGATTGATAATAATAAGAGTAATAAGTATAGTAATTGTAGTTCTATCGATCATATCTGCATAATATGGTTAATAATATGAGTTAGATTCACAATAATAAGAGTAATAAGTATAGTAATTCTCGTTCTATCGATCATAGAAGCATAATATGGCTAATAATATGAGTTAGATTGATAATAATAAGAGTAATGAGTATAGTAATTGTAGTTCCATCGATCATTTAAGCATAATATGGCTAATAATATGAGTTAGATTGATAATAATAACAGTAATAAGTATAGTAATTGGCGTTCTATCGATATTATAAGCATAATATGGCTAATAATAAGAGTTAGATTGATAATAATAAGAGTAATGAGTATAGTAATTGTAGTTCTATCGATCATATCTGCATAATATGGTTCATAATATGAGTTAGATTCATAATAATAAGAGTAATAAGTATAGTAATTGTCGTTCTATCGATCATATAAGCATAATATGGCTAATAATATGAGTTAGGTTGATAATAATAAGAGTAATAAGTATAGTGATTGTCGTTCCATCGATCAAATTTGCATAATATGGTTAATAATATGAGTTAGATTGATAACAGTGAGTGTAATAAGTATAGTAATTGTCGTTCTGTCGATCATATTAGCATAATATGGCGAATAATATGGGTTAGATTGATAATAATAAGAGTAATGAGTATAGTAATTGTAGTTCTATCGATCATTTAAGCATAATATGGCTAATAATATGAGTTAGATTGATAATAATAACAGTAATAAGTATAGTAATTGTCGTTCTATCTATATTATAAGCATAATATGGCCAATAATAAGAGTTAGATTGATAATATTAAGAGTAGTGAGTATAGTAATTCGCGTTCTATCGATCATATAAGCATAATATGGCTAATAATATGAGTTAGATTGATAATAATAAGAGTAATAAGTACAGTAATTGCCGTTCTATCGATCATTTAAGCATACTATGGCTAATAATATGAGTTAGATTGATAATACTAAGAGTAGTGAGTATAGTAATTCTCGTTCTATCGATCATATAAGCATAATATGGCCAATAATATGAGTTAGATTGATAATACTAAGAGTAGTGAGTATAGTAATTCTCGTTCTATCGATCATATAAGCTTAATATGGCTAATAATATGGGTTAGATTGATAATAATAACAGTAATGAGTATAGTAATTGTAGTTCTATCGATCATTTAAGCATAATATGGCTAATAATATAAGTTATATTGATAGTAATAACAGTAATAAGTATAGTAATTGTCGTTCTATCGATAATATAAGGATAATATGGCTAATAATATGAGTTAGGTTGATAATACTAAGAGTAGTGAGTATAGTAATTCTCGTTCTATCGATCATATAAGCATAATATGGCTAATAATATGGGTTAGATTGATAATAATAGGAGTAATGAGTATAGTAATTGTAGTTCCATCGATCATTTAAGCATAATATGGCTAATAATATGAGTTAGATTGATAATAATAACAGTAATAAGTATAGTAATTGGCGTTCTATCGATATTATAAGCATAATATGGCTAATAATAAGGGTTAGATTGATAATAATAAGAGTAATGAGTATAGTAATTGTAGTTCTATCGATCATATCTGCATAATATGGTTAATAATATGAGTTAGATTCATAATAATAAGAGTAATAAGTATAGTAATTGTAGTTCTAATTGCTCATATAAGCATAATATGGCTAATAATATGAGTTAGATTGATAATAATAACAGTAATAAGTATAGTAATTGTGGTTCTATCGATATTATAAGCATAATATGGCTAATAATAAGAGTTAGATTGATAATATTAAGAGTAGTGAGTATAGTAATTCTCGTTCTATTGATCATATAAGCATAATATGGCTAATAATATGAGTTAGATTGATAATAATAAGAGTAATAAGTATAGTAATTGTAGTTCTATCGATCATATCTGCATAATATGGTTAATAATATGAGTTAGATTCATAATGATAAGAGTAATAAGTATAGTAATTGTCGTTCTATCGATCATATAAGCATAATATGGCTAATAATATGAGTTAGGTTGATAATAATAAGAGTAATAAGTATAGTGATTGTCGTTCTACCGATCAAATTTGCATAATATGGTTAATAATATGAGTTAGATTGATAACAGTGAGTGTAATAAGTATAGTAATTGTCGTTCTCTCGATCATATTAGCATAATATGGCTAACAATATGAGTTAGATTGATAATACTAAGAGTAGTGAGTATAGTAATTGTAGTTCTATCGATCATTTAAGCATAATATGGCTAATAATATGAGTTGGATTGATAATAATAAAAGTAATAAGTATAGTAATTGTCGTTCTATCGATAATATAAGCATAATATGGCTAATAATATGAGTTAGATTGATAATACTAAGAGTAGTGAGTATAGTAATTCTCGTTCTATCGATCATAGAAGCATAATATGGCTAATAATATGAGTTAGATTGATAATAATAACAGTAATAAGTATAGTAATTGGCGTTCTATCGATCATATAAGCACAATATGGCTAATAATATGTGTCAGATTGATAATAATAAGAGTAATAAGTATAGTAATTGTCGTTCTATCGATCATTTAAGCATAATATGGCTAATAATATGAGTTATATTGATAGTAATAACAGTAATAAGTATAGTAATTGTCGTTCTATCGATAATATAAGGATAATATGGCTAATAATATGAGTTAGATTGATAATACTAAGAGTAGTGAGTATAGTAATTCTCGTTCTATCGATCATATAAGCATAATATGGCTAATAATATGGGTTAGATTGATAATAATAAGAGTAATGAGTATAGTAACTGTAGTTCCATCGATCATTTAAGCATAATATGGCTAATAATATGAGTTAGATTGATAATAATAACAGTAATAAGTATAGTAATCGTCGTTCTATCGATATTATAAGCATAATATGGCCTAATAATAAGAGTTAGATTGATAATATTAAGAGTAGTGAGTATAGTAATTCTCGTTCTATCAATCATATAAGCATAATATGGCTAATAATATGAGTTAGATTGATAATAATAAGAGTAATAAGTATAGTAATTGTAGTTCTATCGATCATATCTGCATAATATGGTTAATAATATGAGTTAGATTCACAATAATAAGAGTAATAAGTATAGTAATTGTCGTTCTATCGATCATATAAGCATATTATGGCTAATAATATGAGTTAGGTTGATAATCATAAGAGTAATAAGTATAGTAATTGTAGTTCTATCGATCATATCTGCATAATATGGTTAATAATATGAGTTAGATTCATAATGATAAGAGTACTAAGTATAGTAATTGTCGTTCTATCGATCATATAAGCATAATATGGCTAATAATATGAGTTAGATTGATAATAATAAGAGTAATAAGTATAGTGATTGTCGTTCTACCGATCATATCTGCATAATATGGTTAATAATATGAGTTAGATTGATAATAATAAGAGTAATAAGTATAGTAATTGTCGTTCTATCGATCATATAAGCATAATGTGGCTAATAATGTGAGTTAGATTGATAATACTAAGAGTAGTGAGTATAGTAATTGTAGTTCTAGCGATCATTTAAGCATAATACGGCTAATAATATGAGTTGGATTGATAATAATAAAAGTAATAAGTATAGTAATTGTCGTTCTATCGATAATATAACCATAATATGGCTAATAATATGAGTTAGATTGATAATACTAAGAGTAGTGAGTATAGTAATTCTCGTTCTATCGATCATTTAAGCATAATATGGGCTAATAATATGAGTTATATTGATAATAATAACAGTAATAAGTATAGTAATTGTAGTTCTATCGATCATATCTGCATAATATGGTTAATAATATGAGTTAGATTGATAATACTAAGAGTAGTGAGTATAGTAATTGTCGTTCTATCGATCATATAAGCATAATATGGCTAATAATATGAGTTAGGTTGATAATAATAAGAGTAATAAGTATAGTGATTGTCGTTCTATCGATCAAATTTGCATAATATGGTTAATAATATGAGTTAGATTGATAACAGTGAGTGTAATAAGTATAGTAATTGGCGTTCTGTCGATCATATTAGCATAATATGGCTAATAATATGGGTTAGATTGATAATAATAAGAGTAATGAGTATAGTAATTGTAGTTCTATCGATCATTTAAGCATAATATGGCTAATAATATGAGTTAGATTGATAATAATAACAGTAATAAGTATAGTAATTGTCGTTCTATCGATATTATAAGCATAATATGGCTAATAATAAGAGTTAGATTGATAATATTAAGAGTAGTGAGTATAGTAATTCTCGTTCTATCAATCATATAAGCATAATATGGCTAATAATATGAGTTAGATTGATAATAATAAGAGTAATAAGTATAGTAATTGTAGTTCTATCGATCATATCTTCATAATATGGTTAATAATATGAGTTAGATTCACAATAATAAGAGTAATAAGTATAGTAATTGTCGTTCTATCGATCATATAAACATAATATGGCTAATAATATGAGTTAGGTTGATAATCATAAGAGTAATAAGTATAGTAATTGTAGTTCTATCGATCATATCTGCATAATATGGTTAATAATATGAGTTAGATTCATAATGATAAGAGTACTAAGTATAGTAATTGTCGTTCTATCGATCATATAAGCATAATATGGCTAATAATATGAGTTAGATTGATAATAATAAGAGTAATGAGTATAGTAATTGTAGTTCCATCGATCATTTAAGCATAATATGGCTAATAATATGAGTTAGATTGATAATAATAACAGTAATAAAGTATAGTAATTGGCGTTCTATCGATATTATAAGCATAATATGGCTAATAATAAGAGTTGGATTGATAATAATAAGAGTAATGAGTATAGTAATTGTAGTTCTATCGATCATATCTGCATAATATGGTTCATAATATGAGTTAGATTCATAATAATAAGAGTAATAAGTATAGTAATTGTCGTTCTATCGACCATATAAGCATAATATGGCTAATAATATGAGTTAGGTTGATAATAATAAGAGTAATAAGTATAGTGATTGTCGTTCTATCGATCAAATTTGCATAATATGGTTAATAATATGAGTTAGATTGATAACAGTGAGTGTAATAAGTATAGTAATTGTCGTTCTGTCGATCATATTAGCATAATATGGCGAATAATATGGTTTAGATTGATAATAATAAGAGTAATGAGTATAGTAATTGTAGTTCTATCGATCATTTAAGCATAATATGGCTAATAATATGAGTTAGATTGATAATAATAACAGTAATAAGTATAGTAATTGTCGTTCTATCTATATTATAAGCATAATATGGCTAATAATAAGAGTTAGATTGATAATATTAAGAGTAGTGAGTATAGTAATTCGCGTTCTATCGATCATATAAGCATAATATGGCTAATAATATGAGTTAGATGATAATAATAAGAGTAATAAGTAGAGTAATTGCCGTTCTATCGATCATTTAAGCATACTATGGCTAATAATATGAGTTAGATTGATAATACTAAGAGTAGTGAGTATAGTAATTCTCGTTCTATCGATCATATAAGCATAATATGGCCAATAATATGAGTTAGATTGATAATACTAAGAGTAGTGAGTATAGTAATTCTCGTTCTATCGATCATATAAGCTTAATATGGCTAATAAT
This sequence comes from Megachile rotundata, assembly GCF_050947335.1. NCBI lineage: Eukaryota > Metazoa > Arthropoda > Insecta > Hymenoptera > Megachilidae > Megachile > Megachile rotundata. Next base: position 2,364 of record NW_027473722.1, on the reverse strand, counting down.
ATGGGTTAGATTGATAATAATAAGAGTAATGAGTATAGTAATTGTAGTTCTATCGATCATTTAAGCATAATATGGCTAATAATATAAGTTATATTGATAGTAATAACAGTAATAAGTATAGTAATTGTCGTTCTATCGATAATATAAGGATAATATGGCTAATAATATGAGTTAGATTGATAATACTAAGAGTAGTGAGTATAGTAATTCTCGTTCTATCGATCATATAAGCATAATATGGCTAATAATATGGGTTAGATTGATAATAATAGGAGTAATGAGTATAGTAATTGTAGTTCCATCGATCATTTAAGCATAATATGGCTAATAATATGAGTTAGATTGATAATAATGACAGTAATAAGTATAGTAATTGGCGTTCTATCGATATTATAAGCATAATATGGCTAATAATAAGGGTTAGATTGATAATAATAAGAGTAATGAGTATAGTAATTGTAGTTCTATCGATCATATCTGCATAATATGGTTAATAATATGAGTTAGATTCATAATAATAAGAGTAATAAGTATAGTAATTGTAGTTCTATTGCTCATATAAGCATAATATGGCTAATAATATGAGTTAGATTGATAATAATAACAGTAATAAGTATAGTAATTGTGGTTCTATCGATATTATAAGCATAATATGGCTAATAATAAGAGTTAGATTGATAATATTAAGAGTAGTGAGTATAGTAATTCTCGTTCTATTGATCATATAAGCATAATGTGGCTAATAATATGAGTTAGATTGATAATAATAAGAGTAATAAGTATAGTAATTGTAGTTCTATCGATCATATCTGCATTATATGGTTAATAATATGAGTTAGATTCATAATGATAAGAGTAATAAGTATAGTAATTGTCGTTCTATCGATCATATAAGCATAATATGGCTAATAATATGAGTTAGGTTGATAATAATAAGAGTAATAAGTATAGTGATTGTCGTTCTACCGATCAAATTTGCATAATATGGTTAATAATATGAGTTAGATTGATAACAGTGAGTGTAATAAGTATAGTAATTGGCGTTCTGTCGATCATATTAGCATAATATGGCTAATAATATGGGTTAGATTGATAATAATAAGAGTAATGAGTATAGTAATTGTAGTTCTATCGATCATTTAAGCATAATATGGCTAATAATATGAGTTAGATTGATAATAATAACAGTAATAAGTATAGTAATTGTCGTTCTATCGATATTATAAGCATAATATGGCTAATAATAAGAGTTAGATTGATAATATTAAGAGTAGTGAGTATAGTAATTCTCGTTCTATCAATCATATAAGCATAATATGGCTAATAATATGAGTTAGATTGATAATAATAAGAGTAATAAGTATAGTAATTGTAGTTCTATCGATCATATCTGCATAATATGGTTAATAATATGAGTTAGATTCACAATAATAAGAGTAATAAGTATAGTAATTGTCGTTCTATCGATCATATAAGCATAATATGGCTAATAATATGAGTTAGGTTGATAATCATAAGAGTAATAAGTATAGTAATTGTAGTTCTATCGATCATATCTGCATAATATGGTTAATAATATGAGTTAGATTCATAATGATAAGAGTACTAAGTATAGTAATTGTCGTTCTATCGATCATATAAGCATAATATGGCTAATAATATGAGTTAGGTTGATAATAATAAGAGTAATAAGTATAGTGATTGTCGTTCTACCGATCAAATTTGCATAATATGGTTAATAATATGAGTTAGATTGATAACAGTGAGTGTAATAAGTATAGTAATTGTCGTCTCTCTCGATCATATTAGCATAATATGGCTAATAATATGAGTTAGATTGATAATACTAAGAGTAGTGAGTATAGTAATTGTAGTTCTATCGATCATTTAAGCATAATATGGCTAATAATATGAGTTGGATTGATAATAATAAAAGTAATAGGTATAGTAATTGTCGTTCTATCGATAATATAAGCATAATATGGCTAATAATATGAGTTAGATTGATAATACTAAGAGTAGTGAGTATAGTAATTCTCGTTCTATCGATCATAGAAGAATAATATGGCTAATAATATGAGTTAGATTGATAATAATAAGAGTAATGAGTATAGTAATTGTAGTTCTATCGATCATTTAAGCATAATATGGCTAATAATATGAGTTAGATTGATAATAATAACAGTAATAAGTATAGTAATTGGCGTTCTATCGATCATATAAGCATAATATGGCTAATAATATGAGTTAGATTGATAATAATAAGAGTAATAAGTATAGTAATTGTAGTTCTATCGATCATATCTGCATAATATGGTTAATAATATGAGTTAGATTCACAATAATTAAGAGTAATAAGTATAG
>NW_027473721.1:123871-165703 GCF_050947335.1 Megachile rotundata | reverse complement strand
GAACGACAATTACTATACTTATTACTCTTATTATTATCAATCTATCTCATATTATTAGCCATATTATGCAGATATGATCGATAGAACGACAATTACTATACTCACTACTCTTATTATTATCAACCTAACTCATATTATTAGCCATGTTATGCTTATATGATCGATAGAACGACAATCACTATACTTATTACTCTTATTATTATCAACCTAACTCATATAATTAGCCATATTATGCTTATATGATCGACACAACGACAATTACTGTACTTATTACTCTTATCATTATCGATCTAACTCATATTATTAGCCATATTATGCTTATATGATCGATAGAACGACAACTACTATACTCACTACTCTTAGTATTATCAATCTAACTCTTATTATTATTAGGCATATTATGCTTATATTACCGATAGAACGACAATTACTATACTTATTACTGTTATTATTATCAATCTAACTCATATTATTAGCCATATTATGCTTATATGATCGATAGAATGAGAATTACTATACTCACTACTCTTAGTATTATCACTCTAACTCATATTATTAGCCATATTATGCTTATATGATCGATAGAACGACAATTACTATACTTATTACTCTTATTATTATCAATCTAACTCATATTATTAGCCATATTATGCTTATATGATCGATAGAACGACAATTACTATACTTATTACTCTTATTATTATGAATCTAACTCATATTATTAACCATATTATGCAGATATGGTCGATAGAACTACAATTACTATACTCATTACTCTTATTATTATCAATCTAACTCATATTATTAGCCATATTATGCTTATATGATCGATAGAACGACAATTACTATACTCACTACTCTTAGTATTATCAATCTAACTCATATTATTAGCCATATTATGCTTATATGATCGATAGAATGAGAATTACTATACTCACTACTCTTAGTATTATCAATCTAACTCATATTATTAGCCATATTATGCTTATATTATCGATAGAACGACAATTACTATACTTATTACACTCACTAGTATCAATCTAACTCATATTATTAACCATATTATGCAGATATGATCGATAGAACGACATTTACTATACTTACTACTCTTATTATTATCATTCTAACTCATATTATTAACCGTATTATGCAGATATGATCGATAGAACGACAATTACTATACTCATTACTCCTATTACTATCAATCTAACTCATATTATTAGCCATATTATGCTTATATGATCGATAGAACGACAACTACTATACTCACTACTCTTAGTATTATCAATCTAACTCTTATTATTATTAGGCATATTATGCTTATATTACCGATAGAACGACAATTACTATACTTATTACTGTTATTATTATCAATCTAACTCATATTATTAGCCATATTATGCTTATATGATCGATAGAATGAGAATTACTATACTCACTACTCTTAGTATTATCACTCTAACTCATATTATTAGCCATATTATGCTTATATGATCGATAGAGCGACAATTACTATACTTATTACTCTTATTATTATCAATCTAACTCATATTATTAGCCATATTATGCTTATATGATCGATAGAACGACAATTACTATACTTATTACTCTTATTATTATGAATCTAACTCATATTATTAACCATACTATGCAGATATGGTCGATAGAACTACAATTACTATACTCATTACTCTTATTATTATCAATCTAACTCATATTATTAGCCATATTATGCTTATATGATCGATAGAACGACAATTACTATACTCACTACTCTTAGTATTATCAATCTAACTCATATTATTAGCCATATTATGCTTATATTATCGATAGAACGACAATTACTATACTTATTACTGTTATTATTATAAATCTAACTCATATTATTAGCCATATTATGCTTATATGATCGACAGAACGACAATTACTATACTTATTACTGTTATTATTATCAATCTAACTCATATTATTAGCCATATTATGCTTATATGATCGATAGAATGAGAATTACTATACTCACTACTCTTAGTATTATCACTCTAACTCATATTATTAGCCATATTATGCTTATATGATCGATAGAACGACAATTACTATACGTATTACTCTTATTATTATGAATCTAACTCATATTTTTAACCATATTATGCAGATATGATCGATAGAACTACAATTACTATACTAGTTACTCTTATTATTATCAATCTTACTCATATTATTAGCCATATTATGCTTATATGATCGATAGAATGAGAATTACTATACTCACTACTCTTAGTATTATCACTCTAACTCATATTATTAGCCACATTATGCTTATATGATTGATAGAACTACAATTACTGTACTTATTACTCTTATTATTATCAATCTAACTCATATTATTAGCCATATTATGCTTATATTATCGATAGAACGACAATTACTATACTTATTACACTCATTGTTATCAATCTAACTCATATTATTAACCATATTATGCAAATTTGATCGATAGAACGACAATCACTATAATTATTACTCTTATTATTATCAACCTAACTCATATTATTAGCCATATTATGCTTAAATGATCGATAGAGCGACAATTACTATACTTATTACTCTTATTATTATGAATCTAACTCATATTATTAACCATATTATGCAGATATGATCGATAGAACTACAATTACTATACTCACTACTCTTATTATTGTCAATCTAACTCATATTATTAGCCATATTATGCAGATATGGTCGATAGAACTACAATTACTATACTTATTACTCTTATTATTATCAATCTAACTCATATTATTAACCATATTATGCTTAAATGATCGATAGAACGACAATTACTATACTCACCACTCTTATTATTATCAACCTAACTCATATTATTAGCCATGTTATGCTTATATGATCGATAGAACGACAATTACTATACTTATTACTGTTATTATTATCAATCTAACTCATATAATTAGCCATATTATGCTTATATGATCGATAGAATGAGAATTACTATACTCACTACTCTTAGTATTATCACTCTAACTCATATTATTAGCCATATTATGCTTATATGATCGATAGAACGACAATTACTATACTTATTACTCTTATTATTATCAATCTAACTCATATTATTAGCCATATTATGCTTATATGATCGATAGAACGACAATTACTATACTTATTACTCTTATTATTATGAATCTAACTCATATTATTAACCATATTATGCAGATATGGTCGATAGAACTACAATTACTATACTCATTACTCTTATTATTATCAATCTAACTCATATTATTAGCCATATTATGCTTATATGATCGATAGAACGACAATTACTATACTCACTACTCTTAGTATTATCAATCTAACTCATATTATTAGCCATACTATGCTTATATTATCGATAGAACGACAATTACTATACTTATTACTGTTATTATTATAAATCTAACTCATATTATTAGCCATATTATGCTTATATGATCGACAGAACGACAATTACTATACTTATTACTGTTATTATTATCAATCTAACTCATATTATTAGCCATATTATGCAAATTTGATCGATAGAACGACAATCACTATACTTATTACCCTTATTATTATCAACCTAACTCATATTATTAGCCATATTATGCTTATATTATCGATAGAACGACAATTACTATACTTATTACTGTTATTATTATCAATCTAACTCATATAATTAGCCATATTATGCTTATATGATCGACACAACGACAATTACTGTACTTATTACTCTTATCATTATCGATCTAACTCATATTATTAGCCATATTATGCTTATATGATCGATAGAACGACAAATACTATACTTATTACTCTTATTATTATCAATCTAACTCATATTATTAGCCATATTATGCTTATATGATCGATAGAATGAGAATTACTATACTCACTACTCTTAGTATTACCACTCTAACTCATATTATTAGCCATATTATGCTTATATGATCGATAGAACGACAATTACTATACTTATTACTCTTATTATTATCAATCTAACTCATATTATTAGCCATATTATGCAGATATGATCGATAGAACTACAATTACTATACTCACTACTTTTATTATTATCAATCTAACTCATATTATTAGCCATATTATGCTTAAATGATCGATAGATCGACAATTACTATACCTATTACTCTTATTATTATCAATCTAACTCATATTATTAGCCATATTATGCTTAAATGATCGATAGAACGACAATTACTATACTTATTACTCTTATTATTATCAATCTATCTCATATTATTAGCCATATTATGCAGATATGATCGATAGAACGACAATTACTATACTCACTACTCTTATTATTATCAACCTAACTCATATTATTAGCCATGTTATGCTTATATGATCGATAGAACGACAATCACTATACTTATTACTCTTATTATTATCAACCTAACTCATATAATTAGCCATATTATGCTTATATGATCGACACAACGACAATTACTGTACTTATTACTCTTATCATTATCGATCTAACTCATATTATTAGCCATATTATGCTTATATGATCGACAGAACGACAATTACTATACTTATTACTCTTATTATTATGAATCTAACTCATATTATTAACCATATTATGCAGATATGGTCGATAGAACTACAATTACTATACTCATTACTCTTATTATTATCAATCTAACTCATATTATTAGCCATATTATGCTTATATGATCGATAGAACGACAATTACTATACACACTACTCTTAGTATTATCAATCTAACTCATATTATTAGCCATATTATGCTTATATTATCGATAGAACGACAATTACTATACTTATTACTGTTATTATTATAAATCTAACTCATATTATTAGCCATATTATGCTTATATGATCGACAGAACGACAATTACTATACTTATTACTGTTATTATTATCAATCTAACTCATATTATTAGCCATATTATGCTTATATGATCGATAGAATGAGAATTACTATACTCACTACTCTTAGTATTATCACTCTAACTCATATTATTAGCCATATTATGCTTATATGATCGATAGAACGACAATTACTATACTTATTACTCTTATTATTATCAATCTAACTCATATTATTAGCCATATTATGCAGATATGATCGATAGAACTACAATTACTATACTCACTACTTTTATTATTATCAATCTAACTCATATTATTAGCCATATTATGCTTAAATGATCGATAGAACGACAATTACTATACCTATTACTCTTATTATTATCAATCTAACTCATATTATTAACCATATTATGCAAATTTGATCGATAGAACGACAATTACTATACTCACTACTCTTAGTATTATCAATCTAACTCATATTATTAGCCATATTATGCTTAAATGATCGATAGAACGGCAATTACTATACTCACTACTCTTATTATTATCAACCTAACTCATATTATTAGCCATGTTATGCTTATATGATCGATAGAACGACAATTACTATACTTATTACTCTTATTATTATGAATCTAACTCATATTTTTAACCATATTATGCTTAAATAATCGATAGAGCGACAATTACTATACTTATTACTCTTATTATTATGAATCTAACTCATATTATTAACCATATTATGCAGATATGATCGATAGAACTACAATTACTATACTCACTACTCTTATTATTGTCAATCTAACTCATATTATTAGCCATATTATGCAGATATGGTCGATAGAACTACAATTACTATACTTATTACTCTTATTATTATCAATCTAACTCATATTATTAACCATATTATGCTTAAATGATCGATAGAACGACAATTACTATACTCACCACTCTTATTATTATCAACCTAACTCATATTATTAGCCATGTTATGCTTATATGATCGATAGAACGACAATTACTATACTTATTATTCTTATTATTATCAATCTAACTCATATTATTAGCCATATTATGCAAATTTGATCGATAGAACTACAATCACTATACTTATTACTCTTATTATTATCAACCTAACTCATATTATTAGCCATATTATGCTTATATTATCGATAGAACGACAATTACTATACTTATTACTGTTATTATTATCAATCTAACCCATATAATTAGCCATATTATGCTTATATGATCGACAGAACGACAATTACTGTACTTATTACTCTTATCATTATCGATCTAATTCATATTATTAGCCATATTATGCTTATATGATCGATAGAACGACAAATACTATACTTATTACTCTTATTATTATCAATCTAACTCATATTATTAACCATATTATGCTAATATGATCGATAGAACGACAATTACTATACTTATTACACTCACTAGTATCAATCTAACTCATATTATTAACCATATTATGCAGATATGATCGATAGAACGACAATTACTATACTTACTACTCTTATTATTATCATTCTAACTCATATTATTAACCGTATTATGCAGATATGATCGATAGAACGACAATTACTATACTCATTACTCCTATTACTATCAATCTAACTCATATTATTAGCCATATTATGCTTATATGATCGATAGAACGACAACTACTATACTCACTACTCTTAGTATTATCAATCTAACTCTTATTATTATTAGGCATATTATGCTTATATTACCGATAGAACGACAATTACTATACTTATTACTGTTATTATTATCAATCTAACTCATATTATTAGCCATATTATGCTTATATGATCGATAGAACGACAATTACTATACTTATTACTCTTATTATTATGAATCTAACTCATATTATTAACCATATTATGCAGATATGGTCGATAGAACTACAATTACTATACACATTACTCTTATTATTATCAATCTAACTCATATTATTAGCCATATTATGCTTATATGATCGATAGAACGACAATTACTATACTCACTACTCTTAGTATTATCAATCTAACTCATATTATTAGCCATATTATGCTTATATTATCGATAGAACGACAATTACTATACTTATTACTGTTATTATTATAAATCTAACTCATATTATTAGCCATATTATGCTTATATGATCGACAGAACGACAATTACTATACTTATTACTGTTATTATTATCAATCTAACTCATATTATTAGCCATATTATGCTTATATGATCGATAGAATGAGAATTACTATACTCACTACTCTTAGTATTATCACTCTAACTCATATTATTAGCCATATTATGCTTATATGATCGATAGAACGACAATTACTATACTTATTACTCTTATTATTATCAATCTAACTCATATTTTTAACCATATTATGCAGATATGATCGATAGAACTACAATTACTATACTAGTTACTCTTATTATTATCAATCTTACTCATATTATTAGCCATATTATGCTTGTATGATCGATAGAATGAGAATTACTATACTCACTACTCTTAGTATTATCACTCTAACTCATATTATTAGCCACATTATGCTTATATGATTGATAGAACTACAATTACTGTACTTATTACTCTTATTATTATCAATCTAACTCATATTATTAGCCATATTATGCTTATATTATCGATAGAACGACAATTACTATACTCACCACTCTTATTATTATCAACCTAACTCATATTATTAGCCATGTTATGCTTATATGATCGATAGAACGACAATTACTATACTTATTATTCTTATTATTATCAATCTAACTCATATTATTAGCCATATTATGCTTATATTGTCGATAGAACGACAATCACTATACTTATTACCCTTATTATTATCAACCTAACTCATATTATTAGCCATATTATGCTTATATTATCGATAGAACGACAATTACTATACTTATTACTGTTATTATTATCAATCTAACTCATATAATTAGCCATATTATGCTTATATGATCGACACAACGACAATTACTGAACTTATTACTCTTATCATTATCGATCTAACTCATATTATTAGCCATATTATGCTTATATGATCGATAGAACGACAAATACTATACTTATTACTCTTATTATTATCAATCTAACTCATATTATTAGCCATATTATGCTTATATGATCGATAGAATGAGAATTACTATACTCACTACTCTTAGTATTACCACTCTAACTCATATTATTAGCCATATTATGCTTATATGATCGATAGAACGACAATTACTATACTTATTACTCTTATTATTATCAATCTAACTCATATTATTAGCCATATTATGCAGATATGATCGATAGAACTACAATTACTATACTCACTACTTTTATTATTATCAATCTAACTCATATTATTAGCCATATTATGCTTAAATGATCGATAGAACGGCAATTACTATACTCACTACTCTTATTATTATCAACCTAACTCATATTATTAGCCATGTTATGCTTATATGATCGATAGAACGACAATTACTATACTTATTACTCTTATTATTATGAATCTAACTCATATTATTAGCCATATTATGCTTATATTATCGATAGAACGACAATTACTATACTTATTACACTCATTGTTATCAATCTAACTCATATTATTAGCCATATTATGCAGATATGGTCGATAGAACTACAATTACTATACTTATTACTCTTATTATTATCAATCTAACTCATATTATTAACCATATTATGCTTAAATGATCGATAGAACGACAATTACTATACTCACCACTCTTATTATTATCAACCTAACTCATATTATTAGCCATGTTATGCTTATATGATCGATAGAACGACAATTACTATACTTATTATTCTTATTATTATCAATCTAACTCATATTATTAGCCATATTATGCAAATTTGATCGATAGAACGACAATCACTATACTTATTACCCTTATTATTATCAACCTAACTCATATTATTAGCCATATTATGCTTATATTATCGATAGAACGACAATTACTATACTTATTACTGTTATTATTATCAATCTAACTCATATTATTAGTCATATTATGCTTATATGATCGATAGAACGACAATTACTATACTTATTACTCGTATTATTATCAATCTAACTCATATTATTAGCCATATTATGCAGATATGATCCATAGAACTACAATTACTATACTCACTACTTTTATTATTATCAATCTAACTCATATTATTAGCCATATTATGCTTATATGATCGATAGAATGAGAATTACTATACTCACTACTCTTAGTATTATCACTCTAACTCATATTATTAGCCATATTATGCTTATATGATCGATAGAACGACAATTACTATACTTATTACTCTTATTATTATCAATCTATCTCATATTATTAGCCATATTATGCAGATATGATCGATAGAACGACAATTACTATACTCACTACTCTTATTATTATCAACCTAACTCATATTATTAGCCATGTTATGCTTATATGATCGATAGAACGACAATCACTATACTTATTACTCTTATTATTATCAACCTAACTCATATTATTAGCCATATTATGCTTATATTATCGATAGAACGACAATTACTATACTTATTACTGTTATTATTATCAATCTAACTCATATAATTAGCCATATTATGCTTATATGATCGACAGAACGACAATTACTGTACTTATTACTCTTATCATTATCGATCTAACTCATATTATTAGCCATATTATGCTTATATGATCGATAGAACGACAAATACTATACTTATTACTCTTATTATTATCAATCTAACTCATATTATTAACCATATTATGCTAATATGATCGATAGAACGACAATTACTATACTTGTTACACTCACTAGTATCAATCTAACTCATATTATTAACCATATTATGCAGATATGATCGATAGAACGACAATTACTATACTTACTACTCTTATTATTATCATTCTAACTCATGTTATTAACCGTATTATGCAGATATGATCGATAGAACGACAATTACTATACTCATTACTCCTATTACTATCAATCTAACTCATATTATTAGCCATATTATGCTTATATGATCGATAGAACGACAACTACTATACTCACTACTCTTAGTATTATCAATCTAACTCTTATTATTATTAGGCATATTATGCTTATATTACCGATAGAACGACAATTACTATACTTATTACTGTTATTATTATCAATCTAACTCATATTATTAGCCATATTATGCTTATATGATCGATAGAATGAGAATTACTATACTCACTACTCTTAGTATTATCACTCTAACTCATATTATTAGCCATATTATGCTTATATGATCGATAGAACGACAATTACTATACTTATTACTCTTATTATTATCAATCTAACTCATATTATTAGCCATATTATGCTTATATGATCGATAGAACGACAATTACTTATACTTATTACTCTTATTATTATGAATCTAACTCATATTATTAACCATATTATGCAGATATGGTCGATAGAACTACAATTACTATACTCATTACTCTTATTATTATCAATCTAACTCATATTATTAGCCATATTATGCTTATATGATCGATAGAACGACAATTACTATACACACTACTCTTAGTATTATCAATCTAACTCATATTATTAGCCATATTATGCTTATATTATCGATAGAACGACAATTACTATACTTATTACTGTTATTATTATAAATCTAACTCATATTATTAGCCATATTATGCTTATATGATCGACAGAACGACAATTACTATACTTATTACTGTTATTATTATCAATCTAACTCATATTATTAGCCATATTATGCTTATATGATCGATAGAATGAGAATTACTATACTCACTACTCTTAGTATTATCACTCTAACTCATATTATTAGCCATATTATGCTTATATGATCGATAGAACGACAATTACTATACTTATTACTCTTATTATTATCAATCTAACTCATATTATTAGCCATATTATGCAGATATGATCGATAGAACTACAATTACTATACTCACTACTTTTATTATTATCAATCTACCTCATATTATTAGCCATATTATGCTTAAATGATCGATAGAACGACAATTACTATACCTATTACTCTTATTATTATCAATCTAACTCATATTATTAACCATATTATGCAAATTTGATCGATAGAACGACAATTACTATACTCACTACTCTTAGTATTATCAATCTAACTCATATTATTAGCCATATTATGCTTAAATGATCGATAGAACGGCAATTACTATACTCACTACTCTTATTATTATCAACCTAACTCATATTATTAGCCATGTTATGCTTATATGATCGATAGAACGACAATTACTATACTTATTACTCTTATTATTATGAATCTAACTCATATTTTTAACCATATTATGCTTAAATAATCGATAGAGCGACAATTACTATACTTATTACTCTTATTATTATGAATCTAACTCATATTATTAACCATATTATGCAGATATGATCGATAGAACTACAATTACTATACTCACTACTCTTATTATTGTCAATCTAACTCATATTATTAGCCATATTATGCAGATATGGTCGATAGAACTACAATTACTATACTTATTACTCTTATTATTATCAATCTAACTCATATTATTAACCATATTATGCTTAAATGATCGATAGAACGACAATTACTATACTCACCACTCTTATTATTATCAACCTAACTCATATTATTAGCCATGTTATGCTTATATGATCGATAGAACGACAATTACTATACTTATTATTCTTATTATTATCAATCTAACTCATATTATTAGCCATATTATGCAAATTTGATCGATAGAACGACAATCACTATACTTATTACTCTTATTATTATCAACCTAACTCATATTATTAGCCATATTATGCTTATATGATCGATAGAACGACAATTACTATACTTATTACTCTTATTATTATCAATCTAACTCATATTATTAGCCATATTATGCAGATATGATCGATAGAACTACAATTACTATACTCACTACTTTTATTATTATCAATCTAACTCATATTATTAGCCATATTATGCTTAAATGATCGATAGAACGGCAATTACTATACTCACTACTCTTATTATTATCAACCTAACTCATATTATTAGCCATGTTATGCTTATATGATCGATAGAACGACAATTACTATACTTATTACTCTTATTATTATGAATCTAACTCATATTATTAGCCATATTATGCTTATATTATCGATAGAACGACAATTACTATACTTATTACACTCATTGTTATCAATCTAACTCATATTATTAGCCATATTATGCAGATATGGTCGATAGAACTACAATTACTATACTTATTACTCTTATTATTATCAATCTAACTCATATTATTAACCATATTATGCTTAAATGATCGATAGAACGACAATTACTATACTCACCACTCTTATTATTATCAACCTAACTCATATTATTAGCCATGTTATGCTTATATGATCGATAGAACGACAATTACTATACTTATTATTCTTATTATTATCAATCTAACTCATATTATTAGCCATATTATGCAAATTTGATCGATAGAACGACAATCACTATACTTATTACCCTTATTATTATCAACCTAACTCATATTATTAGCCATATTATGCTTATATTATCGATAGAACGACAATTACTATACTTATTACTGTTATTATTATCAATCTAACTCATATAATTAGCCATATTATGCTTATATGATCGACACAACGACAATTACTGTACTTATTACTCTTATCATTATCGATCTAACTCATATTATTAGCCATATTATGCTTATATGATCGATAGAACGACAAATACTATACTTATTACTCTTATTATTATCAATCTAACTCATATTATTAGCCCTATTATGCTTATATGATCGATAGAATGAGAATTACTATACTCACTACTCTTAGTATTACCACTCTAACTCATATTATTAGTCATATTATGCTTATATGATCGATAGAACGACAATTACTATACTTATTACTCTTATTATTATCAATCTAACTCATATTATTAGGCATATTATGCAGATATGATCGATAGAACTACAATTACTATACTCACTACTTTTATTATTATCAATCTAACTCATATTATTAGCCATATTATGCTTAAATGATCGATAGATCGACAATTACTATACCTATTACTCTTATTATTATCAATCTAACTCATATTATTAGCCATATTATGCTTAAATGATCGATAGAACGACAATTACTATACTTATTACTCTTATTATTATCAATCTATCTCATATTATTAGCCATATTATGCAGATATGATCGATAGAACGACAATTACTATACTCACTACTCTTATTATTATCAACCTAACTCATATTATTAGCCATGTTATGCTTATATGATCGATAGAACGACAATCACTATACTTATTACTCTTATTATTATCAACCTAACTCATATAATTAGCCATATTATGCTTATATGATCGACACAACGACAATTACTGTACTTATTACTCTTATCATTATCGATCTAACTCATATTATTAGCCATATTATGCTTATATGATCGACAGAACGACAATTACTATACTTATTACTGTTATTATTATCAATCTAACTCATATTATTAGCCATATTATGCTTATATGATCGATAGAATGAGAATTACTATACTCACTACTCTTAGTATTATCACTCTAACTCATATTATTAGCCATATTATGCTTATATGATCGATAGAACGACAATTACTATACTTATTACTCGTATTATTATCAATCTAACTCATATTATTAGCCATATTATGCAGATATGATCCATAGAACTACAATTACTATACTCACTACTTTTATTATTATCAATCTAACTCATATTATTAGCCATATTATGCTTATATGATCGATAGAATGAGAATTACTATACTCACTACTCTTAGTATTATCACTCTAACTCATATTATTAGCCATATTATGCTTATATGATCGATAGAACGACAATTACTATACTTATTACTCTTATTATTATCAATCTATCTCATATTATTAGCCATATTATGCAGATATGATCGATAGAACGACAATTACTATACTCACTACTCTTATTATTATCAACCTAACTCATATTATTAGCCATGTTATGCTTATATGATCGATAGAACGACAATCACTATACTTATTACTCTTATTATTATCAACCTAACTCATATTATTAGCCATATTATGCTTATATTATCGATAGAACGACAATTACTATACTTATTACTGTTATTATTATCAATCTAACTCATATAATTAGCCATATTATGCTTATATGATCGACAGAACGACAATTACTGTACTTATTACTCTTATCATTATCGATCTAACTCATATTATTAGCCATATTATGCTTATATGATCGATAGAACGACAAATACTATACTTATTACTCTTATTATTATCAATCTAACTCATATTATTAACCATATTATGCTAATATGATCGATAGAACGACAATTACTATACTTGTTACACTCACTAGTATCAATCTAACTCATATTATTAACCATATTATGCAGATATGATCGATAGAACGACAATTACTATACTTACTACTCTTATTATTATCATTCTAACTCATGTTATTAACCGTATTATGCAGATATGATCGATAGAACGACAATTACTATACTCATTACTCCTATTACTATCAATCTAACTCATATTATTAGCCATATTATGCTTATATGATCGATAGAACGACAACTACTATACTCACTACTCTTAGTATTATCAATCTAACTCTTATTATTATTAGGCATATTATGCTTATATTACCGATAGAACGACAATTACTATACTTATTACTGTTATTATTATCAATCTAACTCATATTATTAGCCATATTATGCTTATATGATCGATAGAATGAGAATTACTATACTCACTACTCTTAGTATTATCACTCTAACTCATATTATTAGCCATATTATGCTTATATGATCGATAGAACGACAATTACTATACTTATTACTCTTATTATTATCAATCTAACTCATATTATTAGCCATATTATGCTTATATGATCGATAGAACGACAATTACTTATACTTATTACTCTTATTATTATGAATCTAACTCATATTATTAACCATATTATGCAGATATGGTCGATAGAACTACAATTACTATACTCATTACTCTTATTATTATCAATCTAACTCATATTATTAGCCATATTATGCTTATATGATCGATAGAACGACAATTACTATACACACTACTCTTAGTATTATCAATCTAACTCATATTATTAGCCATATTATGCTTATATTATCGATAGAACGACAATTACTATACTTATTACTGTTATTATTATAAATCTAACTCATATTATTAGCCATATTATGCTTATATGATCGACAGAACGACAATTACTATACTTATTACTGTTATTATTATCAATCTAACTCATATTATTAGCCATATTATGCTTATATGATCGATAGAATGAGAATTACTATACTCACTACTCTTAGTATTATCACTCTAACTCATATTATTAGCCATATTATGCTTATATGATCGATAGAATGACAATTACTATACTTATTACTCTTATTATTATCAATCTAACTCATATTATTAGCCATATTATGCAGATATGATCGATAGAACTACAATTACTATACTCACTACTTTTATTATTATCAATCTAACTCATATTATTAGCCATATTATGCTTAAATGATCGATAGAACGACAATTACTATACCTATTACTCTTATTATTATCAATCTAACTCATATTATTAACCATATTATGCAAATTTGATCGATAGAACGACAATTACTATACTCACTACTCTTAGTATTATCAATCTAACTCATATTATTAGCCATATTATGCTTAAATGATCGATAGAACGGCAATTACTATACTCACTACTCTTTATTATCAACCTAACTCATATTATTAGCCATGTTATGCTTATATGATCGATAGAACGACAATTACTATACTTATTACTCTTATTATTATGAATCTAACTCATATTTTTAACCATATTATGCTTAAATAATCGATAGAGCGACAATTACTATACTTATTACTCTTATTATTATGAATCTAACTCATATTATTAACCATATTATGCAGATATGATCGATAGAACTACAATTACTATACTCACTACTCTTATTATTGTCAATCTAACTCATATTATTAGCCATATTATGCAGATATGGTCGATAGAACTACAATTACTATACTTATTACTCTTATTATTATCAATCTAACTCATATTATTAACCATATTATGCTTAAATGATCGATAGAACGACAATTACTATACTCACCACTCTTATTATTATCAACCTAACTCATATTATTAGCCATGTTATGCTTATATGATCGATAGAACGACAATTACTATACTTATTATTCTTATTATTATCAATCTAACTCATATTATTAGCCATATTATGCAAATTTGATCGATAGAACGACAATCACTATACTTATTACTCTTATTATTATCAACCTAACTCATATTATTAGCCATATTATGCTTATATTATCGATAGAACGACAATTACTATACTTATTACTGTTATTATTATCAATCTAACCCATATAATTAGCCATATTATGCTTATATGATCGACAGAACGACAATTACTGTACTTATTACTCTTATCATTATCGATCTAACTCATATTATTAGCCATATTATGCTTATATGATCGATAGAACGACAAATACTATACTTATTACTCTTATTATTATCAATCTAACTCATATTATTAACCATATTATGCTAATATGATCGATAGAACGACAATTACTATACTTATTACACTCACTAGTATCAATCTAACTCATATTATTAACCATATTATGCAGATATGATCGATAGAGCGACAATTACTATACTTACTACTCTTATTATTATCATTCTAACTCATATTATTAACCGTATTATGCAGATATGATCGATAGAACGACAATTACTATACTCATTACTCTATTACTATCAATCTAACTCATATTATTAGCCATATTATGCTTATATGATCGATAGAACGACAACTACTATACACATTACTCTTATTATTATCAATCTAACTCATATTATTAGCCATATTATGCTTATATGATCGATAGAACGACAATTACTATACTCACTACTCTTAGTATTATCAATCTAACACATATTATTAGCCATATATGCTTATATTATCGATAGAACGACAATTACTATACTTATTACTGTTATTATTATAAATCTAACTCATATTATTAGCCATATTATGCTTATATAATCGACAGAACGACAATTACTATACTTATTACTGTTATTATTATCAATCTAACTCATATTATTAGCCATATTATGCTTATATGATCGATAGAATGAGAATTACTATACTCACTACTCTTAGTATTATCACTCTAACTCATATTATTAGCCATATTATGCTTATATGATCGATAGAACGACAATTACTATACTTATTACTCTTATTATTATCAATCTAACTCATATTTTTAACCATATTATGCAGATATGATCGATAGAACTACAATTACTATACTAGTTACTCTTATTATTATCAATCTTACTCATATTATTAGCCATATTATGCTTATATGATCGATAGAATGAGAATTACTATACTCACTACTCTTAGTATTATCACTCTAACACATATTATTAGCCACATTATGCTTATATGATTGATAGAACTACAATTACTGTACTTATTACTCTTATTATTATCAATCTAACTCATATTATTAGCCATATTATGCTTATATTATCGATAGAACGACAATTACTATACTTATTACACTCATTGTTATCAATCTAACTCATATTATTAGCCATATTATGCAGATATGGTCGATAGAACTACAATTACTATACTTATTACTCTTATTATTATCAATCTAACTCATATTATTAACCATATTATGCTTAAATGATCGATAGAACGACAATTACTATACTCACCACTCTTATTATTATCAACCTAACTCATATTATTAGCCATGTTATGCTTATATGATCGATAGAACGACAATTACTATACTTATTATTCTTATTATTATCAATCTAACTCATATTATTAGCCATATTATGCAAATTTGATCGATAGAACGACAATCACTATACTTATTACCCTTATTATTATCAACCTAACTCATATTATTAGCCATATTATGCTTATATTATCGATAGAACGACAATTACTATACTTATTACTGTTATTATTATCAATCTAACTCATATAATTAGCCATATTATGCTTATATGATCGACACAACGACAATTACTGTACTTATTACTCTTATCATTATCGATCTAACTCATATTATTAGCCATATTATGCTTATATGATCGATAGAACGACAAATACTATACTTATTACTCTTATTATTATCAATCTAACTCATATTATTAGCCATATTATGCTTATATGATCGATAGAATGAGAATTACTATACTCACTACTCTTAGTATTACCACTCTAACTCATATTATTAGCCATATTATGCTTATATGATCGATAGAACGACAATTACTATACTTATTACTCTTATTATTATCAATCTAACTCATATTATTAGCCATATTATGCAGATATGATCGATAGAACTACAATTACTATACTCACTACTTTTATTATTATCAATCTAACTCATATTATTAGCCATATTATGCTTAAATGATCGATAGATCGACAATTACTATACCTATTACTCTTATTATTATCAATCTAACTCATATTATTAGCCATATTATGCTTAAATGATCGATAGAACGACAATTACTATACTTATTACTCTTATTATTATCAATCTATCTCATATTATTAGCCATATTATGCAGATATGATCGATAGAACGACAATTACTATACTCACTACTCTTATTATTATCAACCTAACTCATATTATTAGCCATGTTATGCTTATATGATCGATAGAACGACAATCACTATACTTATTACTCTTATTATTATCAACCTAACTCATATAATTAGCCATATTATGCTTATATGATCGACACAACGACAATTACTGTACTTATTACTCTTATCATTATCGATCTAACTCATATTATTAGCCATATTATGCTTATATGATCGACAGAACGACAATTACTATACTTATTACTGTTATTATTATCAATCTAACTCATATTATTAGCCATATTATGCTTATATGATCGATAGAATGAGAATTACTATACTCACTACTCTTAGTATTATCACTCTAACTCATATTATTAGCCATATTATGCTTATATGATCGATAGAACGACAATTACTATACTTATTACTCGTATTATTATCAATCTAACTCATATTATTAGCCATATTATGCAGATATGATCCATAGAACTACAATTACTATACTCACTACTTTTATTATTATCAATCTAACTCATATTATTAGCCATATTATGCTTATATGATCGATAGAATGAGAATTACTATACTCACTACTCTTAGTATTATCACTCTAACTCATATTATTAGCCATATTATGCTTATATGATCGATAGAACGACAATTACTATACTTATTACTCTTATTATTATCAATCTATCTCATATTATTAGCCATATTATGCAGATATGATCGATAGAACGACAATTACTATACTCACTACTCTTATTATTATCAACCTAACTCATATTATTAGCCATGTTATGCTTATATGATCGATAGAACGACAATCACTATACTTATTACTCTTATTATTATCAACCTAACTCATATTATTAGCCATATTATGCTTATATTATCGATAGAACGACAATTACTATACTTATTACTGTTATTATTATCAATCTAACTCATATAATTAGCCATATTATGCTTATATGATCGACAGAACGACAATTACTGTACTTATTACTCTTATCATTATCGATCTAACTCATATTATTAGCCATATTATGCAAATTTGATCGATAGAACGACAATCACTATACTTATTACCCTTATTATTATCAACCTAACTCATATTATTAGCCATATTATGCTTATATTATCGATAGAACGACAATTACTATACTTATTACTGTTATTATTATCAATCTAACTCATATAATTAGCCATATTATGCTTATATGATCGACACAACGACAATTACTGTACTTATTACTCTTATCATTATCGATCTAACTCATATTATTAGCCATATTATGCTTATATGATCGATAGAACGACAAATACTATACTTATTACTCTTATTATTATCAATCTAACTCATATTATTAGCCATATTATGCTTATATGATCGATAGAATGAGAATTACTATACTCACTACTCTTAGTATTACCACTCTAACTCATATTATTAGCCATATTATGCTTATATGATCGATAGAACGACAATTACTATACTTATTACTCTTATTATTATCAATCTAACTCATATTATTAGCCATATTATGCAGATATGATCGATAGAACTACAATTACTATACTCACTACTTTTATTATTATCAATCTAACTCATATTATTAGCCATATTATGCTTAAATGATCGATAGATCGACAATTACTATACCTATTACTCTTATTATTATCAATCTAACTCATATTATTAGCCATATTATGCTTAAATGATCGATAGAACGACAATTACTATACTTATTACTCTTATTATTATCAATCTATCTCATATTATTAGCCATATTATGCAGATATGATCGATAGAACGACAATTACTATACTCACTACTCTTATTATTATCAACCTAACTCATATTATTAGCCATGTTATGCTTATATGATCGATAGAACGACAATCACTATACTTATTACTCTTATTATTATCAACCTAACTCATATAATTAGCCATATTATGCTTATATGATCGACACAACGACAATTACTGTACTTATTACTCTTATCATTATCGATCTAACTCATATTATTAGCCATATTATGCTTATATGATCGACAGAACGACAATTACTATACTTATTACTGTTATTATTATCAATCTAACTCATATTATTAGCCATATTATGCTTATATGATCGATAGAATGAGAATTACTATACTCACTACTCTTAGTATTATCACTCTAACTCATATTATTAGCCATATTATGCTTATATGATCGATAGAACGACAATTACTATACTTATTACTCGTATTATTATCAATCTATCTCATATTATTAGCCATATTATGCAGATATGATCGATAGAACGACAATTACTATACTCACTACTCTTATTATTATCAACCTAACTCATATTATTAGCCATGTTATGCTTATATGATCGATAGAACGACAATCACTATACTTATTACTCTTATTATTATCAACCTAACTCATATTATTAGCCATATTATGCTTATATTATCGATAGAACGACAATTACTATACTTATTACTGTTATTATTATCAATCTAACTCATATAATTAGCCATATTATGCTTATATGATCGACAGAACGACAATTACTGTACTTATTACTCTTATCATTATCGATCTAACTCATATTATTAGCCATATTATGCTTATATGATCGATAGAACGACAAATACTATACTTATTACTCTTATTATTATCAATCTAACTCATATTATTAACCATATTATGCTAATATGATCGATAGAACGACAATTACTATACTTGTTACACTCACTAGTATCAATCTAACTCATATTATTAACCATATTATGCAGATATGATCGATAGAACGACAATTACTATACTTACTACTCTTATTATTATCATTCTAACTCATATTATTAACCGTATTATGCAGATATGATCGATAGAACGACAATTACTATACTCATTACTCCTATTACTATCAATCTAACTCATATTATTAGCCATATTATGCTTATATGATCGATAGAACGACAACTACTATACTCACTACTCTTAGTATTATCAATCTAACTCTTATTATTATTAGGCATATTATGCTTATATTACCGATAGAACGACAATTACTATACTTATTACTGTTATTATTATGAATCTAACTCATATTATTAGCCATATTATGCTTATATGATCGATAGAATGAGAATTACTATACTCACTACTCTTAGTATTATCACTCTAACTCATATTATTAGCCATATTATGCTTATATGATCGATAGAACGACAATTACTATACTTATTACTCTTATTATTATCAATCTAACTCATATTATTAGCCATATTATGCTTATATGATCGATAGAACGACAATTACTATACTTATTACTCTTATTATTATGAATCTAACTCATATTATTAACCATATTATGCAGATATGGTCGATAGAACTACAATTACTATACACATTACTCTTATTATTATCAATCTAACTCATATTATTAGGCATATTATGCTTATATGATCGATAGAACGACAATTACTATACTCACTACTCTTAGTATTATCAATCTAACTCATATTATTAGCCATATTATGCTTATATTATCGATAGAACGACAATTACTATACTTATTACTGTTATTATTATAAATCTAACTCATATTATTAGCCATATTATGCTTATATGATCGACAGAACGACAATTACTATACTTATTACTGTTATTATTATCAATCTAACTAATATTATTAGCCATATTATGCTTATATGATCGATAGAATGAGAATTACTATACTCACTACTCTTAGTATTATCACTCTAACTCATATTATTAGCCATATTATGCTTATATGATCGATAGAACGACAATTACTATACTTATTACTCTTATTATTATCAATCTAACTCATATTATTAGCCATATTATGCAGATATGATCGATAGAACTACAATTACTATACTCACTACTTTTATTATTATCAATCTAACTCATATTATTAGCCATATTATGCTTAAATGATCGATAGAACGACAATTACTATACCTATTACTCTTATTATTATCAATCTAACTCATATTATTAACCATATTATGCAAATTTGATCGATAGAACGACAATTACTATACTCACTACTCTTAGTATTATCAATCTAACTCATATTATTAGCCATATTATGCTTAAATGATCGATAGAACGGCAATTACTATACTCACTACTCTTATTATTATCAACCTAACTCATATTATTAGCCATGTTATGCTTATATGATCGATAGAACGACAATTACTATACTTATTACTCTTATTATTATGAATCTAACTCATATTTTTAACCATATTATGCTTAAATAATCGATAGAGCGACAATTACTATACTTATTACTCTTATTATTATGAATCTAACTCATATTATTAACCATATTATGCAGATATGATCGATAGAACTACAATTACTATACTCACTACTCTTATTATTGTCAATCTAACTCATATTATTAGCCATATTATGCAGATATGGTCGATAGAACTACAATTACTATACTTATTACTCTTATTATTATCAATCTAACTCATATTATTAACCATATTATGCTTAAATGATCGATAGAACGACAATTACTATACTCACCACTCTTATTATTATCAACCTAACTCATATTATTAGCCATGTTATGCTTATATGATCGATAGAACGACAATTACTATACTTATTATTCTTATTATTATCAATCTAACTCATATTATTAGCCATATTATGCAAATTTGATCGATAGAACGACAATCACTATACTTATTACTCTTATTATTATCAACCTAACTCATATTATTAGCCATATTATGCTTATATGATCGATAGAACGACAATTACTATACTTATTACTCTTATTATTATCAATCTAACTCATATTATTAGCCATATTATGCAGATATGATCGATAGAACTACAATTACTATACTCACTACTTTTATTATTATCAATCTAACTCATATTATTAGCCATATTATGCTTAAATGATCGATAGAACGGCAATTACTATACTCACTACTCTTATTATTATCAACCTAACTCATATTATTAGCCATGTTATGCTTATATGATCGATAGAACGACAATTACTATACTTATTACTCTTATTATTATGAATCTAACTCATATTATTAGCCATATTATGCTTATATTATCGATAGAACGACAATTACTATACTTATTACACTCATTGTTATCAATCTAACTCATATTATTAGCCATATTATGCAGATATGGTCGATAGAACTACAATTACTATACTTATTACTCTTATTATTATCAATCTAACTCATATTATTAACCATATTATGCTTAAATGATCGATAGAACGACAATTACTATACTCACCACTCTTATTATTATCAACCTAACTCATATTATTAGCCATGTTATGCTTATATGATCGATAGAACGACAATTACTATACTTATTATTCTTATTATTATCAATCTAACTCATATTATTAGCCATATTATGCAAATTTGATCGATAGAACGACAATCACTATACTTATTACCCTTATTATTATCAACCTAACTCATATTATTAGCCATATTATGCTTATATTATCGATAGAACGACAATTACTATACTTATTACTGTTATTATTATCAATCTAACTCATATAATTAGCCATATTATGCTTATATGATCGACACAACGACAATTACTGTACTTATTACTCTTATCATTATCGATCTAACTCATATTATTAGCCATATTATGCTTATATGATCGATAGAACGACAAATACTATACTTATTACTCTTATTATTATCAATCTAACTCATATTATTAGCCATATTATGCTTATATGATCGATAGAATGAGAATTACTATACTCACTACTCTTAGTATTACCACTCTAACTCATATTATTAGTCATATTATGCTTATATGATCGATAGAACGACAATTACTATACTTATTACTCTTATTATTATCAATCTAACTCATATTATTAGGCATATTATGCAGATATGATCGATAGAACTACAATTACTATACTCACTACTTTTATTATTATCAATCTAACTCATATTATTAGCCATATTATGCTTAAATGATCGATAGATCGACAATTACTATACCTATTACTCTTATTATTATCAATCTAACTCATATTATTAGCCATATTATGCTTAAATGATCGATAGAACGACAATTACTATACTTATTACTCTTATTATTATCAATCTATCTCATATTATTAGCCATATTATGCAGATATGATCGATAGAACGACAATTACTATACTCACTACTCTTATTATTATCAACCTAACTCATATTATTAGCCATGTTATGCTTATATGATCGATAGAACGACAATCACTATACTTATTACTCTTATTATTATCAACCTAACTCATATAATTAGCCATATTATGCTTATATGATCGACACAACGACAATTACTGTACTTATTACTCTTATCATTATCGATCTAACTCATATTATTAGCCATATTATGCTTATATGATCGACAGAACGACAATTACTATACTTATTACTGTTATTATTATCAATCTAACTCATATTATTAGCCATATTATGCTTATATGATCGATAGAATGAGAATTACTATACTCACTACTCTTAGTATTATCACTCTAACTCATATTATTAGCCATATTATGCTTATATGATCGATAGAACGACAATTACTATACTTATTACTCGTATTATTATCAATCTAACTCATATTATTAGCCATATTATGCAGATATGATCCATAGAACTACAATTACTATACTCACTACTTTTATTATTATCAATCTAACTCATATTATTAGCCATATTATGCTTATATGATCGATAGAATGAGAATTACTATACTCACTACTCTTAGTATTATCACTCTAACTCATATTATTAGCCATATTATGCTTATATGATCGATAGAACGACAATTACTATACTTATTACTCTTATTATTATCAATCTATCTCATATTATTAGCCATATTATGCAGATATGATCGATAGAACGACAATTACTATACTCACTACTCTTATTATTATCAACCTAACTCATATTATTAGCCATGTTATGCTTATATGATCGATAGAACGACAATCACTATACTTATTACTCTTATTATTATCAACCTAACTCATATTATTAGCCATATTATGCTTATATTATCGATAGAACGACAATTACTATACTTATTACTGTTATTATTATCAATCTAACTCATATAATTAGCCATATTATGCTTATATGATCGACAGAACGACAATTACTGTACTTATTACTCTTATCATTATCGATCTAACTCATATTATTAGCCATATTATGCTTATATGATCGATAGAACGACAAATACTATACTTATTACTCTTATTATTATCAATCTAACTCATATTATTAACCATATTATGCTAATATGATCGATAGAACGACAATTACTATACTTGTTACACTCACTAGTATCAATCTAACTCATATTATTAACCATATTATGCAGATATGATCGATAGAACGACAATTACTATACTTACTACTCTTATTATTATCATTCTAACTCATGTTATTAACCGTATTATGCAGATATGATCGATAGAACGACAATTACTATACTCATTACTCCTATTACTATCAATCTAACTCATATTATTAGCCATATTATGCTTATATGATCGATAGAACGACAACTACTATACTCACTACTCTTAGTATTATCAATCTAACTCTTATTATTATTAGGCATATTATGCTTATATTACCGATAGAACGACAATTACTATACTTATTACTGTTATTATTATCAATCTAACTCATATTATTAGCCATATTATGCTTATATGATCGATAGAATGAGAATTACTATACTCACTACTCTTAGTATTATCACTCTAACTCATATTATTAGCCATATTATGCTTATATGATCGATAGAACGACAATTACTATACTTATTACTCTTATTATTATCAATCTAACTCATATTATTAGCCATATTATGCTTATATGATCGATAGAACGACAATTACTTATACTTATTACTCTTATTATTATGAATCTAACTCATATTATTAACCATATTATGCAGATATGGTCGATAGAACTACAATTACTATACTCATTACTCTTATTATTATCAATCTAACTCATATTATTAGCCATATTATGCTTATATGATCGATAGAACGACAATTACTATACACACTACTCTTAGTATTATCAATCTAACTCATATTATTAGCCATATTATGCTTATATTATCGATAGAACGACAATTACTATACTTATTACTGTTATTATTATAAATCTAACTCATATTATTAGCCATATTATGCTTATATGATCGACAGAACGACAATTACTATACTTATTACTGTTATTATTATCAATCTAACTCATATTATTAGCCATATTATGCTTATATGATCGATAGAATGAGAATTACTATACTCACTACTCTTAGTATTATCACTCTAACTCATATTATTAGCCATATTATGCTTATATGATCGATAGAATGACAATTACTATACTTATTACTCTTATTATTATCAATCTAACTCATATTATTAGCTATATTATGCAGATATGATCGATAGAACTACAATTACTATACTCACTACTTTTATTATTATCAATCTAACTCATATTACTAGCCATATTATGCTTAAATGATCGATAGAACGACAATTACTATACCTATTACTCTTATTATTATCAATCTAACTCATATTATTAACCATATTATGCAAATTTGATCGATAGAACGACAATTACTATACTCACTACTCTTAGTATTATCAATCTAACTCATATTATTAGCCATATTATGCTTAAATGATCGATAGAACGGCAATTACTATACTCACTACTCTTATTATTATCAACCTAACTCATATTATTAGCCATGTTATGCTTATATGATCGATAGAACGACAATTACTATACTTATTACTCTTATTATTATGAATCTAACTCATATTTTTAACCATATTATGCTTAAATAATCGATAGAGCGACAATTACTATACTTATTACTCTTATTATTATGAATCTAACTCATATTATTAACCATATTATGCAGATATGATCGATAGAACTACAATTACTATACTCACTACTCTTATTATTGTCAATCTAACTCATATTATTAGCCATATTATGCAGATATGGTCGATAGAACTACAATTACTATACTTATTACTCTTATTATTATCAATCTAACTCATATTATTAACCATATTATGCTTAAATGATCGATAGAACGACAATTACTATACTCACCACTCTTATTATTATCAACCTAACTCATATTATTAGCCATGTTATGCTTATATGATCGATAGAACGACAATTACTATACTTATTATTCTTATTATTATCAATCTAACTCATATTATTAGCCATATTATGCAAATTTGATCGATAGAACGACAATCACTATACTTATTACTCTTATTATTATCAACCTAACTCATATTATTAGCCATATTATGCTTATATTATCGATAGAACGACAATTACTATACTTATTACTGTTATTATTATCAATCTAACCCATATAATTAGCCATATTATGCTTATATGATCGACAGAACGACAATTACTGTACTTATTACTCTTATCATTATCGATCTAACTCATATTATTAGCCATATTATGCTTATATGATCGATAGAACGACAAATACTATACTTATTACTCTTATTATTATCAATCTAACTCATATTATTAACCATATTATGCTAATATGATCGATAGAACGACAATTACTATACTTATTACACTCACTAGTATCAATCTAACTCATATTATTAACCATATTATGCAGATATGATCGATAGAACGACAATTACTATACTTACTACTCTTATTATTATCATTCTAACTCATATTATTAACCGTATTATGCAGATATGATCGATAGAACGACAATTACTATACTCATTACTCCTATTACTATCAATCTAACTCATATTATTAGCCATATTATGCTTATATGATCGATAGAACGACAACTACTATACTCACTACTCTTAGTATTATCAATCTAACTCTTATTATTATTAGGCATATTATGCTTATATTACCGATAGAACGACAATTACTATACTTATTACTGTTATTATTATCAATCTAACTCATATTATTAGCCATATTATGCTTATATGATCGATAGAATGAGAATTACTATACTCACTACTCTTAGTATTATCACTCTAACTCATATTATTAGCCATATTATGCTTATATGATCGATAGAACGACAATTACTATACTTATTACTCTTATTATTATCAATCTAACTCATATTATTAGCCATATTATGCTTATATGATCGATAGAACGACAATTACTATACTTATTACTCTTATTATTATGAATCTAACTCATATTATTAACCATATTATGCAGATATGGTCGATAGAACTACAATTACTATACACATTACTCTTATTATTATCAATCTAACTCATATTATTAGCCATATTATGCTTATATGATCGATAGAACGACAATTACTATACTCACTACTCTTAGTATTATCAATCTAACTCATATTATTAGCCATATTATGCTTATATTATCGATAGAACGACAATTACTATACTTATTACTGTTATTATTATAAATCTAACTCATATTATTAGCCATATTATGCTTATATAATCGACAGAACGACAATTACTATACTTATTACTGTTATTATTATCAATCTAACTCATATTATTAGCCATATTATGCTTATATGATCGATAGAATGAGAATTACTATACTCACTACTCTTAGTATTATCACTCTAACTATTATTATTAGCCATATTATGCTTATATGATCGATAGAACGACAATTACTATACTTATTACTCTTATTATTATCAATCTAACTCATATTTTTAACCATATTATGCAGATATGATCGATAGAACTACAATTACTATACTAGTTACTCTTATTATTATCAATCTTACTCATATTATTAGCCATATTATGCTTATATGATCGATAGAATGAGAATTACTATACTCACTACTCTTAGTATTATCACTCTAACTCATATTATTAGCCACATTATGCTTATATGATTGATAGAACTACAATTACTGTACTTATTACTCTTATTATTATCAATCTAACTCATATTATTAGCCATATTATGCTTATATTATCGATAGAACGACAATTACTATACTTATTACACTCATTGTTATCAATCTAACTCATATTATTAGCCATATTATGCAGATATGGTCGATAGAACTACAATTACTATACTTATTACTCTTATTATTATCAATCTAACTCATATTATTAACCATATTATGCTTAAATGATCGATAGAACGACAATTACTATACTCACCACTCTTATTATTATCAACCTAACTCATATTATTACCCATGTTATGCTTATATGATCGATAGAACGACAATTACTATACTTATTATTCTTATTATTATCAATCTAACTCATATTATTAGCCATATTATGCTTATATTATCGATAGAACGACAATCACTATACTTATTACCCTTATTATTATCAACCTAACTCATATTATTAGCCATATTATGCTTATATTATCGATAGAACGACAATTACTGTACTTATTACTGTTATTATTATCAATCTAACTCATATAATTAGCCATATTATTCTTATATGATCGACACAACGACAATTACTGTACTTATTACTCTTATCATTATCGATCTAACTCATATTATTAGCCATATTATGCTTATATGATCGATAGAACGACAAATACTATACTTATTACTCTTATTATTATCAATCTAACTCATATTATTAGCCATATTATGCTTATATGATCGATAGAATGAGAATTACTATACTCACTACTCTTAGTATTACCACTCTAACTCATATTATTAGCCATATTATGCTTATATGATCGATAGAACGACAATTACTATACTTATTACTCTTATTATTATCAATCTAACTCATATTATTAGCCATATTATGCAGATATGATCGATAGAACTACAATTACTATACTCACTACTTTTATTATTATCAATCTAACTCATATTATTAGCCATATTATGCTTAAATGATCGATAGAACGGCAATTACTATACTCACTACTCTTATTATTATCAACCTAACTCATATTATTAGTCATGTTATGCTTATATGATCGATAGAACGACAATTACTATACTTATTACTCTTATTATTATGAATCTAACTCATATTATTAGCCATATTATGCTTATATTATCGATAGAACGACAATTACTATACTTATTACACTCATTGTTATCAATCTAACTCATATTATTAGCCATATTATGCAGATATGGTCGATAGAACTACAATTACTATACTTATTACTCTTATTATTATCAATCTAACTCATATTATTAACCATATTATGCTTAAATGATCGATAGAACGACAATTACTATACTCACCACTCTTATTATTATCAACCTAACTCATATTATTAGCCATGTTATGCTTATATGATCGATAGAACGACAATTACTATACTTATTATTCTTATTATTATCAATCTAACTCATATTATTAGCCATATTATGCAAATTTGATCGATAAAACGACAATTACTATACTCACCACTCTTATTATTATCAACCTAACTCATATTATTAGCCATGTTATGCTTATATGATCGATAGAACGACAATTACTATACTTATTACCCTTATTATTATCAACCTAACTCATATTATTAGCCATATTATGCTTATATTATCGATAGAACGACAATTACTATACTTATTACTGTTATTATTATCAATCTAACTCATATAATTAGCCATATTATGCTTATATGATCGACACAACGACAATTACTGTACTTATTACTCTTATCATTATCGATCTAACTCATATTATTAGCCATATTATGCTTATATGATCGATAGAACGACAAATACTATACTTATTACTCTTATTATTATCAATCTAACTCATATTATTAGCCATATTATGCTTATATGATCGATAGAATGAGAATTACTATACTCACTACTCTTAGTATTACCACTCTAACTCATATTATTAGCCATATTATGCTTATATGATCGATAGAACGACAATTACTATACTTATTACTCTTATTATTATCAATCTAACTCATATTATTAGCCATATTATGCAGATATGATCGATAGAACTACAATTACTATACTCACTACTTTTATTATTATCAATCTAACTCATATTATTAGCCATATTATGCTTAAATGATCGATAGATCGACAATTACTATACCTATTACTCTTATTATTATCAATCTAACTCATATTATTAGCCATATTATGCTTAAATGATCGATAGAACGACAATTACTATACTTATTACTCTTATTATTATCAATCTATCTCATATTATTAGCCATATTATGCAGATATGATCGATAGAACGACAATTACTATACTCACTACTCTTATTATTATCAACCTAACTCATATTATTAGCCATGTTATGCTTATATGATCGATAGAACGACAATCACTATACTTATTACTCTTATTATTATCAACCTAACTCATATAATTAGCCATATTATGCTTATATGATCGACACAACGACAATTACTGTACTTATTACTCTTATCATTATCGATCTAACTCATATTATTAGCCATATTATGCTTATATGATCGACAGAACGACAATTACTATACTTATTACTGTTATTATTATCAATCTAACTCATATTATTAGCCATATTATGCAGATATGATCCATAGAACTACAATTACTATACTCACTACTTTTATTATTATCAATCTAACTCATATTATTAGCCATATTATGCTTATATGATCGATAGAATGAGAATTACTATACTCACTACTCTTAGTATTATCACTCTAACTCATATTATTAGCCATATTATGCTTATATGACCGATAGAACGACAATTACTATACTTATTACTCTTATTATTATCAATCTATCTCATATTATTAGCCATATTATGCAGATATGATCGATAGAACGACAATTACTATACTCACTACTCTTATTATTATCAACCTAACTCATATTATTAGCCATGTTATGCTTATATGATCGATAGAACGACAATCACTATACTTATTACTCTTATTATTATCAACCTAACTCATATTATTAGCCATATTATGCTTATATTATCGATAGAACGACAATTACTATACTTATTACTGTTATTATTATCAATCTAACTCATATAATTAGCCATATTATGCTTATATGATCGACAGAACGACAATTACTGTACTTATTACTCTTATCATTATCGATCTAACTCATATTATTAGCCATATTATGCTTATATGATCGATAGAACGACAAATACTATACTTATTACTCTTATTATTATCAATCTAACTCATATTATTAACCATATTATGCTAATATGATCGATAGAACGACAATTACTATACTTGTTACACTCACTAGTATCAATCTAACTCATATTATTAACCATATTATGCAGATATGATCGATAGAACGACAATTACTATACTTACTACTCTTATTATTATCATTCTAACTCATATTATTAACCGTATTATGCAGATATGATCGATAGAACGACAATTACTATACTCATTACTCCTATTACTATCAATCTAACTCATATTATTAGCCATATTATGCTTATATGATCGATAGAACGACAACTACTATACTCACTACTCTTAGTATTATCAATCTAACTCTTATTATTATTAGGCATATTATGCTTATATTACCGATAGAAAGACAATTACTATACTTATTACTGTTATTATTATGAATCTAACTCATATTATTAGCCATATTATGCTTATATGATCGATAGAATGAGAATTACTATACTCACTACTCTTAGTATTATCACTCTAACTCATATTATTAGCCATATTATGCTTATATGATCGATAGAACGACAATTACTATACTTATTACTCTTATTATTATCAATCTAACTCATATTATTAGCCATATTATGCTTATATGATCGATAGAACGACAATTACTATACTTATTACTCTTATTATTATGAATCTAACTCATATTATTAACCATATTATGCAGATATGGTCGATAGAACTACAATTACTATACACATTACTCTTATTATTATCAATCTAACTCATATTATTAGGCATATTATGCTTATATGATCGATAGAACGACAATTACTATACTCACTACTCTTAGTATTATCAATCTAACTCATATTATTAGCCATATTATGCTTATATTATCGATAGAACGACAATTACTATACTTATTACTGTTATTATTATAAATCTAACTCATATTATTAGCCATATTATGCTTATATGATCGACAGAACGACAATTACTATACTTATTACTGTTATTATTATCAATCTAACTCATATTATTAGCCATATTATGCTTATATGATCGATAGAATGAGAATTACTATACTCACTACTCTTAGTATTATCACTCTAACTCATATTATTAGCCATATTATGCTTATATGATCGATAGAACGACAATTACTATACTTATTACTCTTATTATTATCAATCTAACTCATATTTTTAACCATATTATGCAGATATGATCGATAGAACTACAATTACTATACTAGTTACTCTTATTATTATCAATCTTACTCATATTATTAGCCATATTATGCTTATATGATCGATAGAATGAGAATTACTATACTCACTACTCTTAGTATTATCACTCTAACTCATATTATTAGCCACATTATGCTCATATGATTGATAGAACTACAATTACTGTACTTATTACTCTTATTATTATCAATCTAACTCATATTATTAGCCATATTATGCTTATATTATCGATAGAACGACAATTACTATACTTATTACACTCATTGTTATCAATCTAACTCATATTATTAGCCATATTATGCAGATATGGTCGATAGAACTACAATTACTATACTTATTACTCTTATTATTATCAATCTAACTCATATTATTAACCATATTATGCTTAAATGATCGATAGAACGACAATTACTATACTCACCACTCTTATTATTATCAACCTAACTCATATTATTAGCCATGTTATGCTTATATGATCGATAGAACGACAATTACTATACTTATTATTCTTATTATTATCAATCTAACTCATATTATTAGCCATATTATGCTTATATTATCGATAGAACGACAATCACTATACTTATTACCCTTATTATTATCAACCTAACTCATATTATTAGCCATATTATGCTTATATTATCGATAGAACGACAATTACTATACTTATTACTGTTATTATTATCAATCTAACTCATATAATTAGCCATATTATGCTTATATGATCGACACAACGACAATTACTGTACTTATTACTCTTATCATTATCGATCTAACTCATATTATTAGCCATATTATGCTTATATGATCGATAGAACGACAAATACTATACTTATTACTCTTATTATTATCAATCTAACTCATATTATTAGCCATATTATGCTTATATGATCGATAGAATGAGAATTACTATACTCACTACTCTTAGTATTACCACTCTAACTCATATTATTAGCCATATTATGCTTATATGATCGATAGAACGACAATTACTATACTTATT
Source organism: Megachile rotundata (assembly GCF_050947335.1). Classification (NCBI taxonomy): domain Eukaryota; kingdom Metazoa; phylum Arthropoda; class Insecta; order Hymenoptera; family Megachilidae; genus Megachile; species Megachile rotundata. Next base: position 130,379 of record NW_027473721.1, on the reverse strand, counting down.
ACTCTTATTATTATCAATCTAACTCATATTATTAGCCATATTATGCAGATATGATCGATAGAACTACAATTACTATACTCACTACTTTTATTATTATCAATCTAACTCATATTATTAGCCATATTATGCTTAAATGATCGATAGATCGACAATTACTATACCTATTACTCTTATTATTATCAATCTAACTCATATTATTAGCCATATTATGCTTAAATGATCGATAGAACGACAATTACTATACTCACTACTCTTATTATTATCAACCTAACTCATATTATTAGCCATGTTATGCTTATATGATCGATAGAACGACAATTACTATACTTATTACTCTTATTATTATGAATCTAACTCATATTTTTAACCATATTATGCAGATATGATCGATAGAACTACAATTACTATACTAGTTACTCTTATTATTATCAATCTTACTCATATTATTAGCCATATTATGCTTATATGATCGATAGAACGACAATTACTATACTCACTACTCTTATTATTATCAACCTAACTCATATTATTAGCCATATTATGCTTATATTATCGATAGAACGACAATTACTGTACTTATTACTGTTATTATTATAAATCTAACTCATATTATTAGCCATATTATGCTTATATGATCGACAGAACGACAATTACTATACTTATTACTGTTATTATTATCAATCTAACTCATATTATTAGCCATATTATGCTTATATGATCGATAGAACGACAATTACTATACTTATTACTCTTATTATTATCAATCTAACTCATATTATTAGCCATATTATGCAGATATGATCCATAGAACTACAATTACTATACTCACTACTTTTATTATTATCAATCTAACTCATATTATTAGCCATATTATGCTTATATGATCGATAGAATGAGAATTACTATACTCGCTACTCTTAGTATTATCACTCTAACTCATATTATTAGCCATATTATGCTTATATGATCGATAGAACGACAATTACTATACTTATTACTCTTATTATTATCAAACTAACTCATATTATTAGCCATATTATGCAGATATGATCGATAGAACGACAATTACTATACTCACTACTCTTATTATTATCAACCTAACTCATATTATTAGCCATGTTATGCTTATATGATCGATAGAACGACAATCACTATACTTATTACTCTTATTATTATCAACCTAACTCATATTATTAGCCATATTATGCTTATATTATCGATAGAACGACAATTACTATACTTATTACTGTTATTATTATCAATCTAACTCATATAATTAGCCATATTATGCTTATATGATCGACAGAACGACAATTACTGTACTTATTACTCTTATCATTATCGATCTAACTCATATTATTAGCCATATTATTCTTATATGATCGATAGAACGACAAATACTATATTTATTACTCTTATTATTATCAATCTAACTCATATTATTAACCATATTATGCTAATATGATCGATAGAACGACAATTACTATACTTATTACACTCACTAGTATCAATCTAACTCATATTATTAACCATATTATGCAGATATGATCGATAGAACGACAATTACTATACTTACTACTCTTATTATTATCATTCTAACTCATATTATTAACCGTATTATGCAGATATGATCGATAGAACGACAATTACTATACTCATTACTCCTATTACTATCAATCTAACTCATATTATTAGCCATATTATGCTTATATGATCGATAGAACGACAACTACTATACTCACTACTCTTAGTATTATCAATCTAACTCTTATTATTATTAGGCATATTATGCTTATATTACCGATAGAACGACAATTACTATACTTATTACTGTTATTATTATCAATCTAACTCATATTATTAGCCATATTATGCTTATATGATCGATAGAATGAGAATTACTATACTCACTACTCTTAGTATTATCACTCTAACTCATATTATTAGCCATATTATGCTTATATGATCGATAGAACGACAATTACTATACTTATTACTCTTATTATTATCAATCTAACTCATATTATTAGCCATATTATGCTTATATGATCGATAGAACGACAATTACTATACTTATTACTCTTATTATTATGAATCTAACTCATATTATTAACCATATTATGCAGATATGGTCGATAGAACTACAATTACTATACTCATTACTCTTATTATTATCAATCTAACTCATATTATTAGCCATATTATGCTTATATGATCGATAGAACGACAATTACTATACTCACTACTCTTAGTATTATCAATCTAACTCATATTATTAGCCATATTATGCTTATATTATCGATAGGACGACAATTACTATACTTATTACTGTTATTATTATAAATCTAACTCATATTATTAGCCATATTATGCTTATATGGTCGACAGAACGACAATTACTATACTTATTACTGTTATTATTATCAATCTAACTCATATTATTAGCCATATTATGCTTATATGATCGATAGAATGAGAATTACTATACTCACTACTCTTAGTATTATCACTCTAACTCATATTATTAGCCATATTATGCTTATATGATCGATAGAACGACAATTACTATACTTATTACTCTTATTATTATCAATCTAACTCATATTATTAGCCATATTATGCAGATATGATCGATAGAACTACAATTACTATACTCACTACTTTTATTATTTTCAATCTAACTCATATTATTAGCCATATTATGCTTAAATGATCGATAGAACGACAATTACTATACCTATTACTCTTATTATTATCAATCTAACTCATATTATTAACCATATTATGCAAATTTGATCGATAGAACGACAATTACTATACTCACTACTCTTAGTATTATCAATCTAACTCATATTATTAGCCATATTATGCTTAAATAATCGATAGAACGGCAATTACTATACTCACTACTCTTATTATTATCAACCTAACTCATATTATTAGCCATGTTATGCTTATATGATCGATAGAACGACAATTACTATACTTATTACTCTTATTATTATGAATCTAACTCATATTTTTAACCATATTATGCTTAAATGATCGATAGAGCGACAATTACTATACTTATTACTCTTATTATTATGAATCTAACTCATATTATTAACCATATTATGCAGATATGGTCGATAGAACTACAATTACTATACTCACTACTCTTATTATTGTCAATCTAACTCATATTATTAGCCATATTATGCAGATATGGTCGATAGAACTACAATTACTATACTTATTACTCTTATTATTATCAATCTAACTCATATTATTAACCATATTATGCTTAAATGATCGATAGAACGACAATTACTATACTTATTACCATTATTATTATGAATCTAACTCATATTATTAACCATATTGTGCAGATATGGTCGATAGAACTACAATTACTATACTCATTACTCTAATTATTATCAATCTAACTCATATTATTTGCCATATTATGCTTATATGATCAATAGAACGACAATTACTATACTCACTACTCTTAGTATTATCAATCTAACTCATATTATTAGCCATATTATGCTTATATTATCGATAGAACGACAATTACTATACTTATTACTGTTATTATTATAAATCTAACTCATATTATTAGCCATATTATGCTTATATGATCGACAGAACGACAATTACTATACTTATTACTGTTATTATTATCAATCTAACTCATATTATTAGCCATATTATGCTTAAATGATCGATAGAACGACAATTACTATACCTATTACTCTTATTATTATCAATCTAACTCATATTATTAACCATATTATGCAGATAAGATCGATAGCACGACATTTACTATACCTATTACTCTTATTATTATCAACCTAACTCATATTATTAGCCATATTATGCTTAAATGATCGATAGAACGACAATTACTATACTTATTACTCTTATTATTATGAATCTAACTCATATTATTAACCATATTATGCTTATATGATCGACAGAACGACAATTACTGTACTTATTACTCTTATCATTATCGATCTAACTCATATTATTAGCCATATTATGCTTATATGATCGATAGAACGACAACTACTATACTCACTACTCTTAGTATTATCAATCTAACTCTTATTATTATTAGCCATATTATGCTTATATTATCGATAGAACGACAATTACTATACTTATTACTGTTATTATTATCAATCTAACTCATATTATTAGCCATATTATGCTTAAATGATCGATAGAACGACAATTACTATACCCACTACTCTTAGTATTATCAATCTAACTCATATCATTAGCCATATTATGCTTATATGATCGACAGAACGACAATTACTATACTTATTACACTCACTATTATCAATCTAACTCATATTATTAACCATATTATGCAGATATGATCGATAGAACGACAATTACTATACTTATTACTCTTATTATTATCATTCTAACTCATATTATTAACCATATTATGCAGATATGGTCGATAGAACTACAATTACTATACACATTACTCTTATTATTATCAATCTAACTCATATTATTAGCCATATTATGCTTATATGATCGATAGAACGACAATTACTATACTCACTACTCTTAGTATTATCAATCTAACTCATATTATTAGCCATATTATGCTTATATTATCGATAGAACGACAATTACTATACATATTACACTCATTGTTATCAATCTAACTCATATTATTAACCATATTATGCAAATTTGATCGATAGAACGACAATCACTATACTTATTACTCTTATTATTATCAACCTAACTCATATTATTAGCCATATTATGCTTATATGATCGATAGAACGACAATTACTATACTCACTACTCTTAGTATTATCAATCTAACTCATATTATTAGCCATATTATGCTTAAATGATCGATAGAACGACAATTGCTATACTCACTACTCTTATTATTATCAATCTAACTCATATTATTAGCCATATTATGCTTAAATGATCGATAGAACGACAATTACTATACTCACTACTCTTATTATTATCAACCTAACTCATATTATTAGCCATGTTATGCTTATATGATCGATAGAACGACAATTACTATACTTATTATTCTTATTATTATCAATCTAACTCATATTATTAGCCATATTATGCAAATTTGATCGATAGAACGACAATCACTATACTTATTACACTTATTATTATCAACCTAACTCATATTATTAGCCATATTATGCTTATATTATCGATAGAACGACAATTACTATACTTATTACTGTTATTATAATCAATCTGACTCATATAATTAACCATATTATGCTTATATGATCGACAGAACGACAATTACTGTACTTATTACTCTTATCATTATCGATCTAACTCATATTATTAGCCATATAATGCTTATATGATCGATAGAACGACAAATACTATACTTATTACTCTTATTATTATCAATCTAACTCATATTATTAACCATATTATGCGGATAAGATCGATAGCACGACATTTACTATACCTATTACTCTTATTATTATCAACCTAACTCATATTATTAGCCATATTATGCTTAAATGATCGATAGAACGACAATTACTATACTTATTACTCTTATTATTATGAATCTAACTCATATTATTAACCATATTATGCAGATATGATCGATAGAACTACAATAACTATACTCACTACTCTTATTATTGTCAATCTAACTCATATTATTAGCCATATTATGCAGATATGGTCGATAGAACTACAATTACTATACTTATTGCTCTTATTATTATCAATCTAACTCATATTATTAGCCATATTATGCTTAAATGATCGATTGAACGACAATTACTATACTCACTACTCTTATTATTATCAATCTAACTCATATTATTAGCCATATTATGCAGATATGATCGATAGAACTACAATTACTATACTCACTACTCTTATTATTATCAATCTAACTCATATTATTAGCCATATTATGCTTAAATGATCGATAGAACGACAATTACTATACCTATTACTCTTATTATTATCAATCTAACTCATATTATTAACCATATTATGCAGATAAGATCGATAGCACGACATTTACTATACCTATTACTCTTATTATTATCAACCTAACTCATATTATTAGCCATATTATGCTTAAATGATCGATAGAACGACAATTACTATACTTATTACTCTTATTATTATGAATCTAACTCATATTATTAACCATATTATGCAGATATGATCGATAGAACTACAATTACTATACTCACTACTCTTATTATTGTCAATCTAACTCATATTATTAGCCATATTATGCAGATATGGTCGATAGAACTACAATTACTATACTTATTACTCTTATTATTATCAATCTAACTCATATTATTAGCCATATTATGCTTAAATGATCGATGGAACGACAATTACTATACTCACTACTCTTATTATTATCAACCTAACTCATATTATTAGCCATGTTATGCTTAAATGATCGATAGAACGACAATTACTATACTCACTACTCTTATTATTATCAATCTAACTCATA